>NC_072428.2:911590-1214621 GCF_028878055.3 Symphalangus syndactylus
GCGCTAAGAGGGTAATAGTGGAAAAAGGAATGTCTCCAAATATAAACTACACAGAATCATTCTGTGAAACTTCTTTCTGATCTGTGCATTCAGCTAACAGAGTAAAACCATACTTTTGATTGAGCAGATCTGAACACTCTTTCTGTAGAAAATGCAACTGGACATTTGGAGCGCTAAGAGCGTACTAGTGGAAAAAGTAATATATTCAAATATAAACTACACAGAAGCATTCTGTGAAACTTCTTTCTGATCTGAGCATTCAGCTAACAGAGTTAAACCATACTTTTGATTGAGCAGTTTTGAAACACTCTGTCTGTAGAAAATGCAACTGGACATTCGTAGCACTAAGTGGGTAATAGTGGAAAAAAGAATATGTTCAAATAGAAACTACACAGAAGCATTGTATGAAACTACTTTCTGTTCTGTGCATTCAACTAACAGAGTTGAACCTTACTTTTGATTGAGCCTTTCTGAAACACTCTTTCTGTAGAAACTCCAATTGGACATTCTGAGCGCTAAGAGGCCTATATTGGGAAAAATAATATCTTCAAATAAAAACTACGCAGAAGCATTGTGTGAAACTTATTTCTGATATGTTCATTAAGCTAACAGAGTTAAACCATACTTTTGATTGCGCAGTTCTGAACACTCTTTCTGTAGAAAATGCAAGTGGACATTCGGAGCGCTAAGAGGGTAATAGTGGAAAAAGGAATATATTCAAATATAAACTACACAGTAGCATTCTGTGAAAATTCTTTCTGTTCTGTGCATTCAACTAACAGATTTGAACCTTACTTTTGATTGAGCCGTTCTGAAACACTCTTTCTGTAGAAAATGCAAGTGGAGATTCGGAGCGCTAAGAGGGTAATAGTGGAAAAAGGAATGTCTCCAAATATAAACTACACAGAATCATTCTGTGAAACTTCTTTCTGATCTGTGCATTCAGCTAACAGAGTTAAACCATACTTTTGATTGAGCAGATCTGAACACTCTTTCTGTAGAAAATGCAACTGGACATTTGGAGCGCTAAGAGCGTACTAGTGGAAAAAGTAATATATTCAAATATAAACTACACAGAAGCATTCTGTGAAACTTCTTTCTGATCTGAGCATTCAGCTAACAGAGTTAAACCATACTTTTGATTGAGCAGTTTTGAAAAACTCTGTCTGTAGAAAATGCAACTGGACATTCGTAGCACTAAGTGGGTAATAGTGGAAAAAAGAATATGTTCAAATAGAAACTACACAGAAGCATTGTATGAAACTACTTTCTGTTCTGTGCATTCAACTAACAGAGTTGAACCTTACTTTTGATTGAGCCGTTCTGAAACACTCTTTCTGTAGAAAATGCAAGTGGAGATTCGGAGCGCTAAGAGGGTAATAGTGGAAAAAGGAATGTCTCCAAATATAAACTACACAGAATCATTCTGTGAAACTACTTTCTGATCTGTGCATTCAGCTAACAGAGTTAAACCATACTTTTGATTGAGCTGATCTGAACACTCTTTCTGTAAAAAATGCAACTGGACATTTGGAGCGCTAAGAGAGTAGTAGTGGAAAAAGGAATATATTCAAATATAAACTACACAGAAGCATTCTGTGAAACTTCTTTCTGATCTGAGCATTCAGCTAACAGAGTTAAACCATACTTTTGATTGAGCAGTTTTGAAACACTCTGTCTGTAGAAAATGCAACTGGACATTCGTAGCACTAAGTGGGTAATAGTGGAAAAAAGAATATGTTCAAATATAAACTACACAGAAGCATTGTATGAAACTACTTTCTGTTCTGTGCATTCAAATAACAGAGTTGAACCTTACTTTTGATTGAGCCGTTCTGAAACACTCTTTCTGTAGAAACTGCAATTGGACATTCTGAGCGCTAAGAGGCCTATATTGGGAAAAAGAATGTCTACAAATAAAAACTACACAGAAGAATTGTGTGAAACTTCTTTCTGTTCGGTTTGTTCAACTAAAAGAGTTGAACCTTAGTTTTGATTGAGCCGTTCTGAAACACTCTTTCTGTAGAAAATGCAAGTGGAGATTCGGAGCGCTAAGAGGGTAATAGTGGAAAAAGGAATGTCTCCAAATATAAACTACACAGAATTATTCTGTGAAACTTCTTTCTGATCTGTGCATTCAGCTAACAGAGTTAAACCATACTTTTGATTGAGCAGATCTGAACACTCTTTCTGTAGAAAATGCAACTGGACATTTGGAGCGCTAAGAGAGTAGTAGTGGAAAAAGGAATATATTCAAATATAAACTACACAGAAGCATTCTGTGAAACTTCTTTCTGATTTGAGCATTCAGCTAACAGAGTTAAACCATACTTTTGATTGAGCAGTTTTGAAACACTCTGTCTGTAGAAAATGCAACTGGACATTCGTAGCGCTAAGTGGGTAATAGTGGAAAAAAGAATATGTTCAAATATAAACTACACAGAAGCTTGTATGAAACTTCTTTCTGTTCTGTGCATTCAACTAACAGAGTTGAACCTTACTTTTGATTGAGCCTTTCTGAAACACTCTTTCTGTAGAAACTGCAATTGGACATTCTGAGCGCTAAGAGGCCTCTATTGGGAAAAATAATATCTTCAAATAAAAACTACACAGAAGCATTGTGTGAAACTTATTTCTGATATGTTCATTAAGCTAACAGAGTTAAACCATACTTTTGATTGCGCAGTTCTGAACACTCTTTCTGTAGAAAATGCAAGTGGACATTCCGAGCGCTAAGAGGGTAATAGTGGAAAAAGGAATATATTCAAATATAAACTACACAGTAGCATTCTGTGAAAACTCTTTCTGTTCTGTGCATTCAACTAACAGAGTTGAACCTTACTTTTGATTGAGCCGTTCTGAAACACTCTTTCTGTAGAAACTGCAATTGGACACGCTAAGCGCTAAGAGGCCTACATTGGGAAAAAGAATATCTTGAAATAAAAACTACACAGATGCATTCTGTGAAACTTATTTCTGATCTGTAAATTCAGTTAACAGAGATAAAACATATTTTTGATTGAGCAGTTATGAAACACTCTTTTTGTAGAAAATGCAAGTGGAGATTCGGAGCGCTAAGGGGGTAATAGTGGAAAAAGGAATGTCTTCAAATATAAACTACACAGAATCATTCGGTGAAACTTCTTTCTGTTCTGTGCATTCAGCTAACAGAGTTAAACCATACTTTTGATTGAGCAGATCTGAACACTCTTTCTGTAGAAAATGCAACTGGACATTTGGAGCGCTAAGGGCGTAGTAGTGGAAAAAGGAATATATTCAAATATAAACTACACAGAAGCATTCTGTGAAACTTCTTTCTTATCTGAGCATTCAGCTAACAGAGTTAAACCATACTTTTGATTGAGCAGTTTTGAAACACTCTGTCTGTAGAAAATGCAACTGGACATTCGTAGCGCTAAGTGGGTAAAAGTGGAAAAAAGAATATGTTCAAATATAAACTACACAGAAGCATTGTATGAAACTTCTTTCTGTTCTGTGCATTCAACTAACAGAGTTGAACCTTACTTTTGATTGAGCCGTTCTGAAACACTCTTTCTGTAGAAACTGCAATTGGACATTCTGAGCGCTAAGAGGCCTATATTGGGAAAAAGAATGTCTACAAATAAAAAGTACACAGAAGAATTGTGTGAAACTTCTTTCTGTTCTGTTTGTTCAACTAAAAGAGTTGAACCTTAGTTTTGATTGAGCCGTTCTGAAACACTCTTTCTGTAGAAAATGCAAGTGGAGATTCGGAGCGCTAAGAGGGTAATAGTGGAAAAAGGAATGTCTCCAAATATAAACTACACAGAATCATTCTGTGAAACTTCTTTCTGATCTGTGCATTCAGCTAACAGAGTAAAACCATACTTTTGATTGAGCAGATCTGAACACTCTTTCTGTAGAAAATGCAACTGGACATTTGGAGCGCTAAGAGCGTACTAGTGGAAAAAGTAATATATTCAAATATAAACTACACAGAAGCATTCTGTGAAACTTCTTTCTGATCTGAGCATTCAGCTAACAGAGTTAAACCATACTTTTGATTGAGCAGTTTTGAAACACTCTGTCTGTAGAAAATGCAACTGGACATTCGTAGCACTAAGTGGGTAATAGTGGAAAAAAGAATATGTTCAAATAGAAACTACACAGAAGCATTGTATGAAACTACTTTCTGTTCTGTGCATTCAACTAACAGAGTTGAACCTTACTTTTGATTGAGCCTTTCTGAAACACTCTTTCTGTAGAAACTCCAATTGGACATTCTGAGCGCTAAGAGGCCTATATTGGGAAAAATAATATCTTCAAATAAAAACTACGCAGAAGCATTGTGTGAAACTTATTTCTGATATGTTCATTAAGCTAACAGAGTTAAACCATACTTTTGATTGCGCAGTTCTGAACACTCTTTCTGTAGAAAATGCAAGTGGACATTCGGAGCGCTAAGAGGGTAATAGTGGAAAAAGGAATATATTCAAATATAAACTACACAGTAGCATTCTGTGAAAATTCTTTCTGTTCTGTGCATTCAACTAACAGATTTGAACCTTACTTTTGATTGAGCCGTTCTGAAACACTCTTTCTGTAGAAAATGCAAGTGGAGATTCGGAGCGCTAAGAGGGTAATAGTGGAAAAAGGAATGTCTCCAAATATAAACTACACAGAATCATTCTGTGAAACTTCTTTCTGATCTGTGCATTCAGCTAACAGAGTTAAACCATACTTTTGATTGAGCAGATCTGAACACTCTTTCTGTAGAAAATGCAACTGGACATTTGGAGCGCTAAGAGAGTAGTAGTGGAAAAAGGAATATATTCAAATATAAACTACACAGAACCATTCTGTGAAAATTCTATCTGATCTGAGCATTCAGCTAACAGAGTTAAACCATACTTTTGATTGAGCAGTTTTGAAACACTCTGTCTGAAGAAAATGCAACTGGACATTCGTAGCGCTAAGTGGGTAATAGTGGAAAAAAGAATATGTTCAAATATAAACTACACAGAAGCATTGTATGAAATTTCTTTCTGTTCTGTGCATTCAACTAACAGAGTTGAACCTTACTTTTGATTGAGCCTTTCTGAAACCCTCTTTCTGTAGAAACTGCAATTGGACATTCTGAGCGCTAAGAGGCCTATATTGGGAAAAATAATATCTTCAAATAAAAACTACACAGAAGCATTGTGTGAAACTTATTTCTGATATGTTCATTAAGCTAACAGAGTTAAACCATACTTTGGATTGCGCAGTTCTGAACACTCTTTCTGTAGAAAATGCAAGTGGACATTCGGAGCGCTAAGAGGGTAATAGTGGAGAAAGGAATATATTCAAATATAAACTACACAGTAGCATTCTGTGAAAATTCTTTCTGTTCCGTGCATTCAACTAACAGAGTTGAACCTTACTTTTGATTGAGCTGTTCTGAAACACTCTTTCTGTAGAAAATGCAAGTGGAGATTCGGAGCGCTAAGAGGGTAATAGTGGAAAAAGGAATGTCTCCAAATATAAACTACACAGAATCATTCTGTGAAACTTCTTTCTGATCTGTGCATTCAGCTAACAGAGTTAAACCATACTTTTGATTGAGCAGATCTGAACACTCTTTCTGTAGAAAATGCAACTGGACATTTGGAGCGCTAAGAGAGTAGTAGTGGAAAAAGGAATATATTCAAATATAAACTACACAGAAACATTCTGTGAAACTTCTTTCTGATCTGAGCATTCAGCTAACAGAGTTAAACCATACTTTTGATTGAGCAGTTTTGAAACACTCTGTCTGTAGAAAATGCAACTGGACATTCGTAGCACTAAGTGGGTAATAGTGGAAAAAAGAATATGTTCAAATATAAACTACACAGAAGCATTGTATGAAACTACTTTCTGTTCTGTGCATTCAACTAACAGAGTTGAACCTTACTTTTGATTGAGCCGTTCTGAAACACTCTTTCTGTAGAAACTGCAATTGGACATTCTGAGCGCTAAGAGGCCGATATTGGGAAAAAGAATGTCTACAAATAAAAACTACACAGAAGAATTGTGTGAAACTTCTTTCTGTTCGGTTTGTTCAACTAAAAGAGTTGAACCTTAGTTTTGATTGAGCCGTTCTGAAACACTCTTTCTGTAGAAAATGCAAGTGGAGATTCGGAGCGCTAAGAGGGTAATAGTGGAAAAAGGAATGTCTCCAAATATAAACTACACAGAATTATTCTGTGAAACTTCTTTCTGATCTGTGCATTCAGCTAACAGAGTTAAACCATACTTTTGATTGAGCAGATCTGAACACTCTTTCTGTAGAAAATGCAACTGGACATTTGGAGCGCTAAGAGAGTAGTAGTGGAAAAAGGAATATATTCAAATATAAACTACACAGAAGCATTCTGTGAAACTTCTTTCTGATCTGAGCATTCAGCTAACAGAGTTAAACCATACTTTTGATTGAGCAGTTTTGAAACACTCTGTCTGTAGAAAATGCAACTGGACATTCGTAGCGCTAAGTGGGTAATAGTGGAAAAAAGAATATGTTCAAATATAAACTACACAGAAGCATTGTATGAAACTTCTTTCTGTTCTGTGCATTCAACTAACAGAGTTGAACCTTACTTTTGATTGAGCCTTTCTGAAACACTCTTTCTGTAGAAACTGCAATTGGACATTCTGAGCGCTAAGAGGCCTCTATTGGGAAAAATAATATCTTCAAATAAAAACTACACAGAAGCATTGTGTGAAACTTATTTCTGTTCTGTTTGTTCAACTAAAAGAGTTGAACCTTAGTTTTGATTGAGCCGTTCTGAAACACTCTTTCTGTAGAAAATGCAAGTGGAGATTCGGAGCGCTAAGAGGGTAATAGTGGAAAAAGGAATGTCTCCAAATATAAACTACACAGAATCATTCTGTGAAACTTCTTTCTGATCTGTGCATTCAGCTAACAGAGTAAAATCATACTTTTGATTGAGCAGATCTGAACACTCTTTCTGTAGAAAATGCAACTGGACATTTGGAGCGCTAAGAGCGTACTAGTGGAAAAAGTAATATATTCAAATATAAACTACACAGAAGCATTCTGTGAAACTTCTTTCTGATCTGAGCATTCAGCTAACAGAGTTAAACCATACTTTTGATTGAGCAGTTTTGAAACACTCTGTCTGTAGAAAATGCAACTGGACATTCGTAGCACTAAGTGGGTAATAGTGGAAAAAAGAATATGTTCAAATAGAAACTACACAGAAGCATTGTATGAAACTACTTTCTGTTCTGTGCATTCAACTAACAGAGTTGAACCTTACTTTTGATTGAGCCTTTCTGAAACACTCTTTCTGTAGAAACTCCAATTGGACATTCTGAGCGCTAAGAGGACTATATTGGGAAAAATAATATCTTCAAATAAAAACTACGCAGAAGCATTGTGTGAAACTTATTTCTGATATGTTCATTAAGCTAACAGAGTTAAACCATACTTTTGATTGCGCAGTTCTGAACACTCTTTCTGTAGAAAATGCAAGTGGACATTCGGAGCGCTAAGAGGGTAATAGTGGAAAAAGGAATATATTCAAATATAAACTACACAGTAGCATTCTGTGAAAATTCTTTCTGTTCTGTGCATTCAACTAACAGATTTGAACCTTACTTTTGATTGAGCCGTTCTGAAACACTCTTTCTGTAGAAAATGCAAGTGGAGATTCGGAGCGCTAAGAGGGTAATAGTGGAAAAAGGAATGTCTCCAAATATAAACTACACAGAATCATTCTGTGAAACTTCTTTCTGATCTGTGCATTCAGCTAACAGAGTTAAACCATACTTTTGATTGAGCAGATCTGAACACTCTTTCTGTAGAAAATGCAACTGGACATTTGGAGCGCTAAGAGAGTAGTAGTGGAAAAAGGAATATATTCAAATATAAACTACACAGAACCATTCTGTGAAACTTCTATCTGATCTGAGCATTCAGCTAACAGAGTTAAACCATACTTTTGATTGAGCAGTTTTGAAACACTCTGTCTGAAGAAAATGCAACTGGACATTCGTAGCGCTAAGTGGGTAATAGTGGAAAAAAGAATATGTTCAAATATAAACTACACAGAAGCATTGTATGAAATTTCTTTCTGTTCTGTGCATTCAACTAACAGAGTTGAACCTTACTTTTGATTGAGCCTTTCTGAAACCCTCTTTCTGTAGAAACTGCAATTGGACATTCTGAGCGCTAAGAGGCCTATATTGGGAAAAATAATATCTTCAAATAAAAACTACACAGAAGCATTGTGTGAAACTTATTTCTGATATGTTCATTAAGCTAACAGAGTTAAACCATACTTTGGATTGCGCAGTTCTGAACACTCTTTCTGTAGAAAATGCAAGTGGACATTCGGAGCGCTAAGAGGGTAATAGTGGAGAAAGGAATATATTCAAATATAAACTACACAGTAGCATTCTGTGAAAATTCTTTCTGTTCCGTGCATTCAACTAACAGAGTTGAACCTTACTTTTGATTGAGCTGTTCTGAAACACTCTTTCTGTAGAAAATGCAAGTGGAGATTCGGAGCGCTAAGAGGGTAATAGTGGAAAAAGGAATGTCTCCAAATATAAACTACACAGAATCATTCTGTGAAACTTCTTTCTGATCTGTGCATTCAGCTAACAGAGTTAAACCATACTTTTGATTGAGCAGATCTGAACACTCTTTCTGTAGAAAATGCAACTGGACATTTGGAGCGCTAAGAGAGTAGTAGTGGAAAAAGGAATATATTCAAATATAAACTACACAGAAGCATTCTGTGAAACTTCTTTCTGATCTGAGCATTCAGCTAACAGAGTTAAACCATACTTTTGATTGAGCAGTTTTGAAACACTCTGTCTGTAGAAAATGCAACTGGACATTCGTAGCACTAAGTGGGTAATAGTGGAAAAAAGAATATGTTCAAATATAAACTACACAGAAGCATTGTATGAAACTACTTTCTGTTCTGTGCATTCAACTAACAGAGTTGAACCTTACTTTTGATTGAGCCGTTCTGAAACACTCTTTCTGTAGAAACTGCAATTGGACATTCTGAGCGCTAAGAGGCCGATATTGGGAAAAAGAATGTCTACAAATAAAAACTACACAGAAGAATTGTGTGAAACTTCTTTCTGTTCGGTTTGTTCAACTAAAAGAGTTGAACCTTAGTTTTGATTGAGCCGTTCTGAAACACTCTTTCTGTAGAAAATGCAAGTGGAGATTCGGAGCGCTAAGAGGGTAATAGTGGAAAAAGGAATGTCTCCAAATATAAACTACACAGAATCATTCTGTGAAACTTCTTTCTGATCTGTGCATTCAGCTAACAGAGTTAAACCATACTTTTGATTGAGCAGATCTGAACACTCTTTCTGTAGAAAATGCAACTGGACATTTGGAGCGCTAAGAGAGTAGTAGTGGAAAAAGGAATATATTCAAATATAAACTACACAGAAGCATTCTGTGAAACTTCTTTCTGATCTGAGCATTCAGCTAACAGAGTTAAACCATACTTTTGATTGAGCAGTTTTGAAACACTCTGTCTGTAGAAAATGCAACTGGACATTCGTAGCGCTAAGTGGGTAATAGTGGAAAAAAGAATATGTTCAAATATAAACTACACAGAAGCATTGTATGAAACTTCTTTCTGTTCTGTGCATTCAACTAACAGAGTTGAACCTTACTTTTGATTGAGCCTTTCTGAAACACTCTTTCTGTAGAAACTGCAATTGGACATTCTGAGCGCTAAGAGGCCTCTATTGGGAAAAATAATATCTTCAAATAAAAACTACACAGAAGCATTGTGTGAAACTTATTTCTGATATGTTCATTAAGCTAACAGAGTTAAACCATACTTTTGATTGCGCAGTTCTGAACACTCTTTCTGTAGAAAATGCAAGTGGACATTCCGAGCGCTAAGAGGGTAATAGTGGAAAAAGGAATGTATTCAAATATAAACCACACAGTAGCATTCTGTGAAAACTCTTTCTGTTCTGTGCATTCAACTAACAGAGTTGAACCTTACTTTTGATTGAGCCGTTCTGAAACACTCTTTCTGTAGAAACTGCAATTGGACACGCTAAGCGCTAAGAGGCCTACATTGGGAAAAAGAATATCTTGAAATAAAAACTACACAGATGCATTCTGTGAAACTTATTTCTTATCTGTAAATTCAGTTAACAGAGATAAAACATATTTTTGATTGAGCAGTTATGAAACACTCTTTTGGTAGAAAATGCAAGTGGAGATTCGGAGCGCTAAGGGGGTAATAGTGGAAAAAGGAATGTCTTCAAATATAAACTACACAGAATCATTCGGTGAAACTTCTTTCTGTTCTGTGCATTCAGCTAACAGAGTTAAACCATACTTTTGATTGAGCAGATCTGAACACTCTTTCTGTAGAAAATGCAACTGGACATTTGGAGCGCTAAGGGCGTAGTAGTGGAAAAAGGAATATATTCAAATATAAACTACACAGAAGCATTCTGTGAAACTTCTTTCTTATCTGAGCATTCAGCTAACAGAGTTAAACCATACTTTTGATTGAGCAGTTTTGAAACACTCTGTCTGTAGAAAATGCAACTGGACATTCGTAGCGCTAAGTGGGTAAAAGTGGAAAAAAGAATATGTTCAAATATAAACTACACAGAAGCATTGTATGAAACTTCTTTCTGTTCTGTGCATTCAACTAACAGAGTTGAACCTTACTTTTGATTGAGCCGTTCTGAAACACTCTTTCTGTAGAAACTGCAATTGGACATTCTGAGCGCTAAGAGGCCTATATTGGGAAAAAGAATGTCTACAAATAAAAAGTACACAGAAGAATTGTGTGAAACTTCTTTCTGTTCTGTTTGTTCAACTAAAAGAGTTGAACCTTAGTTTTGATTGAGCCGTTCTGAAACACTCTTTCTGTAGAAAATGCAAGTGTAGATTCGGAGCGCTAAGAGGGTAATAGTGGAAAAAGGAATGTCTCCAAATATAAACTACACAGAATCATTCTGTGAAACTTCTTTCTGATCTGTGCATTCAGCTAACAGAGTAAAACCATACTTTTGATTGAGCAGATCTGAACACTCTTTCTGTAGAAAATGCAACTGGACATTTGGAGCGCTAAGAGCGTACTAGTGGAAAAAGGAATATATTCAAATATAAACTACACAGAAGCATTCTGTGAAACTTCTTTCTGATCTGAGCATTCAGCTAACAGAGTTAAACCATACTTTTGATTGAGCAGTTTTGAAACACTCTGTCTGTAGAAAATGCAACTGGACATTCGTAGCACTAAGTGGGTAATAGTGGAAAAAAGAATATGTTCAAATAGAAACTACACAGAAGCATTGTATGAAACTACTTTCTGTTCTGTGCATTCAACTAACAGAGTTGAACCTTACTTTTGATTGAGCCTTTCTGAAACACTCTTTCTGTAGAAACTCCAATTGGACATTCTGAGCGCTAAGAGGCCTATATTGGGAAAAATAATATCTTCAAATAAAAACTACGCAGAAGCATTGTGTGAAACATATTTCTGATATGTTCATTAAGCTAACAGAGTTAAACCATACTTTTGATTGCGCAGTTCTGAACACTCTTTCTGTAGAAAATGCAAGTGGACATTCGGAGCGCTAAGAGGGTAATAGTGGAAAAAGGAATATATTCAAATATAAACTACACAGTAGCATTCTGTGAAAATTCTTTCTGTTCTGTGCATTCAACTAACAGATTTGAACCTTACTTTTGATTGAGCCGTTCTGAAACACTCTTTCTGTAGAAACTGCAATTGGACATAATAAGCGCTAAGAGGCCTACATTGGGAAAAAGAATATCTTCAAATAAAAACTACACAGATGCATTCTGTGAAACTTATTTCTGATCTGTAAATTCAGTTAACAGAGATAAAACATATTTTTGATTGAGCAGTTATGAAACACTCTTTTTGTAGATAATACAAGTGGAGATTCGGAGCGCTAAGAGGGTAATAGTGGAAAAAGGAATGTCTTCAAATATAAACTACACAGAATCATTCGGTGAAACATCTTTCTGATCTGTGCATTCAGCTAACAGAGTCAAACCATACTTTTGGTTGAGCAGATCTGAACACTCTTTCTGTAGAAAATGCAACTGGACATTTGGAGCGCTAAGAGCGTAGTAGTGGAAAAAGGAATATATTCAAATATAAACTACACAGAAGCATTCTGTGAAACTTCTTTCTGATCTGAGCATTCAGCTAACAGAGTTAAACCATACTTTTGATTGAGCAGTTTTGAAACACTCTGTCTGTAGAAAATGCAACTGGACATTCGTAGCACTAAGTGGGTAATAGTGGAAAAAAGAATATGTTCAAATATAAACTACACAGAAGCATTGTATGAAACTTCTTTCTGTTCTGTGCATTCAACTAACAGAGTTGAACCTTACTTTTGATTGAGCCGTTCTGAAACACTCTTTCTGTAGAAACTGCAATTGGACATTCTGAGCGCTAAGAGGCCTATATTGGGAAAAAGAATGTCTACAAATAAAAACTACACAGAAGAATTGTGTGAAACTTCTTTCTGTTCTGTTTGTTCAACTAAAAGAGTTGAACCTTAGTTTTGATTGAGCCGTTCTGAAACACTCTTTCTGTAGAAAATGCAAGTGGAGATTCGGAGCGCTAAGAGGGTTATAGTGGAAAAAGGAATGTCTCCAAATATAAACTACACAGAATCATTCTGTGAAACTTCTTTCTGATCTGTGAATTCAGCTAACAGAGTAAAACCATACTTTTGATTGAGCAGATCTGAACACTCTTTCTGTAGAAAATGCAACTGGACATTTGGAGCGCTAAGAGCGTACTAGTGGAAAAAGGAATATATTCAAATATAAACTACACAGAAGCATTCTGTGAAACTTCTTTCTGATCTGAGCATTCAGCTAACAGAGTTAAACCATACTTTTGATTGAGCAGTTTTGAAACACTCTGTCTGTAGAAAATGCAACTGGACATTCGTAGCGCTATGTGGGTAATAGTGGAAAAAAGAATATCTTCAAATATAAACTACACAGAAGCATTGTATGAAATTACTTTCTGTTCTGTGCATTCAACTAACAGAGTTGAACCTTACTTTTGATTGAGCCTTTCTGAAACACTCTTTCTGTAGAAACTGCAATTGGACATTCTGAGCGCTAAGAGGCCTATATTGGGAAAAATAATATCTTCAAATAAAAACTACACAGAAGCATTGTGTGAAACTTATTTCTGATATGTTCATTAAGCTAACAGAGTTAAACCATACTTTTGATTGCGCAGTTCTGAACACTCTTTCTGTAGAAAATGCAAGTGGACATTCGGAGCGCTAAGAGGGTAATAGTGGAAAAAGGAATATATTCAAATATAAACTACACAGTAGCATTCTGCGAAAACTCTTTCTGTTCTGTGCATTCAACTAACAGTGTTGATCCTTACTTTTGATTGAGCCGTTCTGAAACACTCTTTCTGTAGAAACTGCAATTGGACATGCTAAGCGCTAAGAGGCCTACATTGGGAAAAAGAATATCTTCAAATAAAAACTACACGGATGCATTCTGTGAAACTTATTTCTGATCTGTAAATTCAGTTAACAGAGATAAAACATATTTTTGATTGAGCAGTTATGAAACACTCTTTTTGTAGAAAATGCAAGTGGAGATTCGGAGCGCTAAGGGGGTAATAGTGGAAAAAGGAATGTCTTCAAATATAAACTACACAGAATCATTCGGTGAAACTTCTTTCTGTTCTGTGCATTCAGCTAACAGAGTTAAACCATACTTTTGATTGAGCAGATCTGAACACTCTTTCTGTAGAAAATGCAACTGGACATTTGGAGCGCTAAGGGCGTAGTAGTGGAAAAAGGAATATATTCAAATATAAACTACACAGAAGCATTCTGTGAAACTTCTTTCTTATCTGAGCATTCAGCTAACAGAGTTAAACCATACTTTTGATTGAGCAGTTTTGAAACACTCTGTCTGTAGAAAATGCAACTGGACATTCGTAGCGCTAAGTGGGTAAAAGTGGAATAAAGAATATGTTCAAATATAAACTACACAGAAGCATTGTATGAAATTACTTTCTGTTCTGTGCATTCAACTAACAGAGTTGAACCTTACTTTTGATTGAGCCTTTCTGAAACACTCTTTCTGTAGAAACTGCAATTGGACATTCTGAGCGCTAAGAGGCCTATATTGGGAAAAATAATATCTTCAAATAAAAACTACACAGAAGCATTGTGTGAAACTTATTTCTGATATGTTCATTAAGCTAACAGAGTTAAACCATACTTTTGATTGCGCAGTTCTGAACACTCTTTCTGTAGAAAATGCAAGTGGACATTCGGAGCGCTAAGAGGGTAATAGTGGAAAAAGGAATATATTCAAATATAAACTACACAGTAGCATTCTGCGAAAACTCTTTCTGTTCTGTGCATTCAACTAACAGTGTTGATCCTTACTTTTGATTGAGCCGTTCTGAAACACTCTTTCTGTAGAAACTGCAATTGGACATGCTAAGCGCTAAGAGGCCTACATTGGGAAAAAGAATATCTTCAAATAAAAACTACACGGATGCATTCTGTGAAACTTATTTCTGATCTGTAAATTCAGTTAACAGAGATAAAACATATTTTTGATTGAGCAGTTATGAAACACTCTTTTTGTAGAAAATGCAAGTGGAGATTCGGAGCGCTAAGGGGGTAATAGTGGAAAAAGGAATGTCTTCAAATATAAACTACACAGAATCATTCGGTGAAACTTCTTTCTGTTCTGTGCATTCAGCTAACAGAGTTAAACCATACTTTTGATTGAGCAGATCTGAACACTCTTTCTGTAGAAAATGCAACTGGACATTTGGAGCGCTAAGGGCGTAGTAGTGGAAAAAGGAATATATTCAAATATAAACTACACAGAAGCATTCTGTGAAACTTCTTTCTTATCTGAGCATTCAGCTAACAGAGTTAAACCATACTTTTGATTGAGCAGTTTTGAAACACTCTGTCTGTAGAAAATGCAACTGGACATTCGTAGCGCTAAGTGGGTAAAAGTGGAATAAAGAATATGTTCAAATATAAACTACACAGAAGCATTGTATGAAACTTCTTTCTGTTCTGTGCATTCAACTAACAGAGTTGAACCTTACTTTTGATTGAGCCGTTCTGAAACACTCTTTCTGTAGAAACTGCAATTGGACATTCTGAGCGCTAAGAGGCCTATATTGGGAAAAAGAATGTCTACAAATAAAAAGTACACAGAAGAATTGTGTGAAACTTCTTTCTGTTCTGTTTGTTCAACTAAAAGAGTTGAACCTTAGTTTTGATTGAGCCGTTCTGAAACACTCTTTCTGTAGAAAATGCAAGTGGAGATTCGGAGCGCTAAGAGGGTAATAGTGGAAAAAGGAATGTCTCCAAATATAAACTACACAGAATCATTCTGTGAAACTTCTTTCTGATCTGTGCATTCAGCTAACAGAGTAAAACCATACTTTTGATTGAGCAGATCTGAACACTCTTTCTGTAGAAAATGCAACTGGACATTTGGAGCGCTAAGAGCGTACTAGTGGAAAAAGTAATATATTCAAATATAAACTACACAGAAGCATTCTGTGAAACTTCTTTCTGATCTGAGCATTCAGCTAACAGAGTTAAAACATACTTTTGATTGAGCAGTTTTGAAACACTCTGTCTGTAGAAAATGCAACTGGACATTCGTAGCACTAAGTGGGTAATAGTGGAAAAAAGAATATGTTCAAATAGAAACTACACAGAAGCATTGTATGAAACTACTTTCTGTTCTGTGCATTCAACTAACAGAGTTGAACCTTACTTTTGATTGAGCCTTTCTGAAACACTCTTTCTGTAGAAACTCCAATTGGACATTCTGAGCGCTAAGAGGCCTATATTGGGAAAAATAATATCTTCAAATAAAAACTACGCAGAAGCATTGTGTGAAACTTATTTCTGATATGTTCATTAAGCTAACAGAGTTAAACCATACTTTTGATTGCGCAGTTCTGAACACTCTTTCTGTAGAAAATGCAAGTGGACATTCGGAGCGCTAAGAGGGTAATAGTGGAAAAAGGAATATATTCAAATATAAACTACACAGTAGCATTCTGTGAAAATTCTTTCTGTTCTGTGCATTCAACTAACAGATTTGAACCTTACTTTTGATTGAGCCGTTCTGAAACACTCTTTCTGTAGAAACTGCAATTGGACATAATAAGCGCTAAGAGGCCTACATTGGGAAAAAGAATATCTTCAAATAAAAACTACACAGATGCATTCTGTGAAACTTATTTCTGATCTGTAAATTCAGTTAACAGAGATAAAACATATTTTTGATTGAGCAGTTATGAAACACTCTTTTTGTAGATAATACAAGTGGAGATTCGGAGCGCTAAGAGGGTAATAGTGGAAAAAGGAATGTCTTCAAATATAAACTACACAGAATCATTCGGTGAAACTTCTTTCTGATCTGTGCATTCAGCTAACAGAGTCAAACCATACTTTTGGTTGAGCAGATCTGAACACTCTTTCTGTAGAAAATGCAACTGGACATTTGTAGCGCTAAGAGCGTAGTAGTGGAAAAAGGAATATATTCAAATATAAACTACACAGAAGCATTCTGTGAAACTTCTTTCTGATCTGAGCATTCAGCTAACAGAGTTAAACCATACTTTTGATTGAGCAGTTTTGAAACACTCTGTCTGTAGAAAATGCAACTGGACATTCGTAGCGCTAAGTGGGTAATAGTGGAAAAAAGAATATGTTCAAATATAAACTACACAGAAGCATTGTATGAAACTTCTTTCTGTTCTGTGCATTCAACTAACAGAGTTGAACCTTACTTTTGATTGAGCCGTTCTGAAACACTCTTTCTGTAGAAACTGCAATTGGACATTCTGAGCGCTAAGAGGCCTATATTGGGAAAAAGAATGTCTACAAATAAAAACTACACAGAAGAATTGTGTGAAACTTCTTTCTGTTCTGTTTGTTCAACTAAAAGAGTTGAACCTTAGTTTTGATTGAGCCGTTCTGAAACACTCTTTCTGTAGAAAATGCAAGTGGAGATTCGGAGCGCTAAGAGGGTAATAGTGGAAAAAGGAATGTCTCCAAATATAAACTACACAGAATCATTCTGTGAAACTTCTTTCTGATCTGTGCATTCAGCTAACAGAGTAAAACCATACTTTTGATTGAGCAGATCTGAACACTCTTTCTGTAGAAAATGCAACTGGACATTTGGAGCGCTAAGAGCGTACTAGTGGAAAAAGGAATATATTCAAATATAAACTACACAGAAGCATTCTGTGAAACTTCTTTCTGATCTGAGCATTCAGCTAACAGAGTTAAACCATACTTTTGATTGAGCAGTTTTGAAACACTCTGTCTGTAGAAAATGCAACTGGACATTCGTAGCGCTATGTGGGTAATAGTGGAAAAAAGAATATCTTCAAATATAAACTACACAGAAGCATTGTATGAAATTACTTTCTGTTCTGTGCATTCAACTAACAGAGTTGAACCTTACTTTTGATTGAGCCTTTCTGAAACACTCTTTCTGTAGAAACTGCAATTGGACATTCTGAGCGCTAAGAGGCCTATATTGGGAAAAATAATATCTTCAAATAAAAACTGCACAGAAGCATTGTGTGAAACTTATTTCTGATATGTTCATTAAGCTAACAGAGTTAAACCATACTTTTGATTGCGCAGTTCTGAACACTCTTTCTGTAGAAAATGCAAGTGGACATTCGGAGCGCTAAGAGGGTAATAGTGGAAAAAGGAATATATTCAAATATAAACTACACAGTAGCATTCTGTGAAAACTCTTTCTGTTCTGTGCATTCAACTAACAGTGTTGATCCTTACTTTTGATTGAGCCGTTCTGAAACACTCTTTCTGTAGAAACTGCAATTGGACATGCTAAGCGCTAAGAGGCCTACATTGGGAAAAAGAATATCTTCAAATAAAAACTACACGGATGCATTCTGTGAAACTTATTTCTGATCTGTAAATTCAGTTAACAGAGATAAAACATATTTTTGATTGAGCAGTTATGAAACACTCTTTTTGTAGAAAATGCAAGTGGAGATTCGGAGCGCTAAGGGGGTAATAGTGGAAAAAGGAATGTCTTCAAATATAAACTACACAGAATCATTCGGTGAAACTTCTTTCTGTTCTGTGCATTCAGCTAACAGAGTTAAACCATACTTTTGATTGAGCAGATCTGAACACTCTTTCTGTAGAAAATGCAACTGGACATTTGGAGCGCTAAGGGCGTAGTAGTGGAAAAAGGAATATATTCAAATATAAACTACACAGAAGCATTCTGTGAAACTTCTTTCTTATCTGAGCATTCAGCTAACAGAGTTAAACCATACTTTTGATTGAGCAGTTTTGAAACACTCTGTCTGTAGAAAATGCAACTGGACATTCGTAGCGCTAAGTGGGTAAAAGTGGAATAAAGAATATGTTCAAATATAAACTACACAGAAGCATTGTATGAAACTTCTTTCTGTTCTGTGCATTCAACTAACAGAGTTGAACCTTACTTTTGATTGAGCCGTTCTGAAACACTCTTTCTGTAGAAACTGCAATTGGACATTCTGAGCGCTAAGAGGCCTATATTGGGAAAAAGAATGTCTACAAATAAAAAGTACACAGAAGAATTGTGTGAAACTTCTTTCTGTTCTGTTTGTTCAACTAAAAGAGTTGAACCTTAGTTTTGATTGAGCCGTTCTGAAACACTCTTTCTGTAGAAAATGCAAGTGGAGATTCGGAGCGCTAAGAGGGTAATAGTGGAAAAAGGAATGTCTCCAAATATAAACTACACAGAATCATTCTGTGAAACTTCTTTCTGATCTGTGCATTCAGCTAACAGAGTAAAACCATACTTTTGATTGAGCAGATCTGAACACTCTTTCTGTAGAAAATGCAACTGGACATTTGGAGCGCTAAGAGCGTACTAGTGGAAAAAGTAATATATTCAAATATAAACTACACAGAAGCATTCTGTGAAACTTCTTTCTGATCTGAGCATTCAGCTAACAGAGTTAAAACATACTTTTGATTGAGCAGTTTTGAAACACTCTGTCTGTAGAAAATGCAACTGTACATTCGTAGCACTAAGTGGGTAATAGTGGAAAAAAGAATATGTTCAAATAGAAACTACACAGAAGCATTGTATGAAACTACTTTCTGTTCTGTGCATTCAACTAACAGAGTTGAACCTTACTTTTGATTGAGCCTTTCTGAAACACTCTTTCTGTAGAAACTCCAATTGGACATTCTGAGCGCTAAGAGGCCTATATTGGGAAAAATAATATCTTCAAATAAAAACTACGCAGAAGCATTGTGTGAAACTTATTTCTGATATGTTCATTAAGCTAACAGAGTTAAACCATACTTTTGATTGCGCAGTTCTGAACACTCTTTCTGTAGAAAATGCAAGTGGACATTCGGAGCGCTAAGAGGGTAATAGTGGAAAAAGGAATATATTCAAATATAAACTACACAGTAGCATTCTGTGAAAATTCTTTCTGTTCTGTGCATTCAACTAACAGATTTGAACCTTACTTTTGATTGAGCCGTTCTGAAACACTCTTTCTGTAGAAACTGCAATTGGACATAATAAGCGCTAAGAGGCCTACATTGGGAAAAAGAATAACTTCAAATAAAAACTACACAGATGCATTCTGTGAAACTTATTTCTGATCTGTAAATTCAGTTAACAGAGATAAAACATATTTTTGATTGAGCAGTTATGAAACACTCTTTTTGTAGAAAATGCAAGTGGAGATTCGGAGCGCTAAGGGGGTAATAGTGGAAAAAGGAATGTCTTCAAATATAAACTACACAGAATCATTCGGTGAAACTTCTTTCTGTTCTGTGCATTCAGCTAACAGAGTTAAACCATACTTTTGATTGAGCAGATCTGAACACTCTTTCTGTAGAAAATGCAACTGGACATTTGGAGCGCTAAGGGCGTAGTAGTGGAAAAAGGAATATATTCAAATATAAACTACACAGAAGCATTCTGTGAAACTTCTTTCTTATCTGAGCATTCAGCTAACAGAGTTAAACCATACTTTTGATTGAGCAGTTTTGAAACACTCTGTCTGTAGAAAATGCAACTGGACATTCGTAGCGCTAAGTGGGTAAAAGTGGAAAAAAGAATATGTTCAAATATAAACTACACAGAAGCATTGTATGAAACTTCTTTCTGTTCTGTGCATTCAACTAACAGAGTTGAACCTTACTTTTGATTGAGCCGTTCTGAAACACTCTTTCTGTAGAAACTGCAATTGGACATTCTGAGCGCTAAGAGGCCTATATTGGGAAAAAGAATGTCTACAAATAAAAAGTACACAGAAGAATTGTGTGAAACTTCTTTCTGTTCTGTTTGTTCAACTAAAAGAGTTGAACCTTAGTTTTGATTGAGCCGTTCTGAAACACTCTTTCTGTAGAAAATGCAAGTGTAGATTCGGAGCGCTAAGAGGGTAATAGTGGAAAAAGGAATGTCTCCAAATATAAACTACACAGAATCATTCTGTGAAACTTCTTTCTGATCTGTGCATTCAGCTAACAGAGTAAAACCATACTTTTGATTGAGCAGATCTGAACACTCTTTCTGTAGAAAATGCAACTGGACATTTGGAGCGCTAAGAGCGTACTAGTGGAAAAAGGAATATATTCAAATATAAACTACACAGAAGCATTCTGTGAAACTTCTTTCTGATCTGAGCATTCAGCTAACAGAGTTAAACCATACTTTTGATTGAGCAGTTTTGAAACACTCTGTCTGTAGAAAATGCAACTGGACATTCGTAGCACTAAGTGGGTAATAGTGGAAAAAAGAATATGTTCAAATAGAAACTACACAGAAGCATTGTATGAAACTACTTTCTGTTCTGTGCATTCAACTAACAGAGTTGAACCTTACTTTTGATTGAGCCTTTCTGAAACACTCTTTCTGTAGAAACTCCAATTGGACATTCTGAGCGCTAAGAGGCCTATATTGGGAAAAATAATATCTTCAAATAAAAACTACGCAGAAGCATTGTGTGAAACATATTTCTGATATGTTCATTAAGCTAACAGAGTTAAACCATACTTTTGATTGCGCAGTTCTGAACACTCTTTCTGTAGAAAATGCAAGTGGACATTCGGAGCGCTAAGAGGGTAATAGTGGAAAAAGGAATATATTCAAATATAAACTACACAGTAGCATTCTGTGAAAATTCTTTCTGTTCTGTGCATTCAACTAACAGATTTGAACCTTACTTTTGATTGAGCCGTTCTGAAACCCTCTTTCTGTAGAAACTGCAATTGGACATAATAAGCGCTAAGAGGCCTACATTGGGAAAAAGAATATCTTCAAATAAAAACTACACAGATGCATTCTGTGAAACTTATTTCTGATCTGTAAATTCAGTTAACAGAGATAAAACATATTTTTGATTGAGCAGTTATGAAACACTCTTTTTGTAGATAATACAAGTGGAGATTCGGAGCGCTAAGAGGGTAATAGTGGAAAAAGGAATGTCTTCAAATATAAACTACACAGAATCATTCGGTGAAACATCTTTCTGATCTGTGCATTCAGCTAACAGAGTCAAACCATACTTTTGGTTGAGCAGATCTGAACACTCTTTCTGTAGAAAATGCAACTGGACATTTGGAGCGCTAAGAGCGTAGTAGTGGAAAAAGGAATATATTCAAATATAAACTACACAGAAGCATTCTGTGAAACTTCTTTCTGATCTGAGCATTCAGCTAACAGAGTTAAACCATACTTTTGATTGAGCAGTTTTGAAACACTCTGTCTGTAGAAAATGCAACTGGACATTCGTAGCACTAAGTGGGTAATAGTGGAAAAAAGAATATGTTCAAATATAAACTACACAGAAGCATTGTATGAAACTTCTTTCTGTTCTGTGCATTCAACTAACAGAGTTGAACCTTACTTTTGATTGAGCCGTTCTGAAACACTCTTTCTGTAGAAACTGCAATTGGACATTCTGAGCGCTAAGAGGCCTATATTGGGAAAAAGAATGTCTACAAATAAAAACTACACAGAAGAATTGTGTGAAACTTCTTTCTGTTCTGTTTGTTCAACTAAAAGAGTTGAACCTTAGTTTTGATTGAGCCGTTCTGAAACACTCTTTCTGTAGAAAATGCAAGTGGAGATTCGGAGCGCTAAGAGGGTTATAGTGGAAAAAGGAATGTCTCCAAATATAAACTACACAGAATCATTCTGTGAAACTTCTTTCTGATCTGTGCATTCAGCTAACAGAGTAAAACCATACTTTTGATTGAGCAGATCTGAACACTCTTTCTGTAGAAAATGCAAGTGGACATTTGGAGCGCTAAGAGCGTACTAGTGGAAAAAGGAATATATTCAAATATAAACTACACAGAAGCATTCTGTGAAACTTCTTTCTGATCTGAGCATTCAGCTAACAGAGTTAAACCATACTTTTGATTGAGCAGTTTTGAAACACTCTGTCTGTAGAAAATGCAACTGGACATTCGTAGCGCTATGTGGGTAATAGTGGAAAAAAGAATATCTTCAAATATAAACTACACAGAAGCATTGTATGAAATTACTTTCTGTTCTGTGCATTCAACTAACAGAGTTGAACCTTACTTTTGATTGAGCCTTTCTGAAACACTCTTTCTGTAGAAACTGCAATTGGACATTCTGAGCGCTAAGAGGCCTATATTGGGAAAAATAATATCTTCAAATAAAAACTACACAGAAGCATTGTGTGAAACTTATTTCTGATATGTTCATTAAGCTAACAGAGTTAAACCATACTTTTGATTGCGCAGTTCTGAACACTCTTTCTGTAGAAAATGCAAGTGGACATTCGGAGCGCTAAGAGGGTAATAGTGGAAAAAGGAATATATTCAAATATAAACTACACAGTAGCATTCTGCGAAAACTCTTTCTGTTCTGTGCATTCAACTAACAGTGTTGATCCTTACTTTTGATTGAGCCGTTCTGAAACACTCTTTCTGTAGAAACTGCAATTGGACATGCTAAGCGCTAAGAGGCCTACATTGGGAAAAAGAATATCTTCAAATAAAAACTACACGGATGCATTCTGTGAAACTTATTTCTGATCTGTAAATTCAGTTAACAGAGATAAAACATATTTTTGATTGAGCAGTTATGAAACACTCTTTTTGTAGAAAATGCAAGTGGAGATTCGGAGCGCTAAGGGGGTAATAGTGGAAAAAGGAATGTCTTCAAATATAAACTACACAGAATCATTCGGTGAAACTTCTTTCTGTTCTGTGCATTCAGCTAACAGAGTTAAACCATACTTTTGATTGAGCAGATCTGAACACTCTTTCTGTAGAAAATGCAACTGGACATTTGGAGCGCTAAGGGCGTAGTAGTGGAAAAAGGAATATATTCAAATATAAACTACACAGAAGCATTCTGTGAAACTTCTTTCTTATCTGAGCATTCAGCTAACAGAGTTAAACCATACTTTTGATTGAGCAGTTTTGAAACACTCTGTCTGTAGAAAATGCAACTGGACATTCGTAGCGCTAAGTGGGTAAAAGTGGAATAAAGAATATGTTCAAATATAAACTACACAGAAGCATTGTATGAAACTTCTTTCTGTTCTGTGCATTCAACTAACAGAGTTGAACCTTACTTTTGATTGAGCCGTTCTGAAACACTCTTTCTGTAGAAACTGCAATTGGACATTCTGAGCGCTAAGAGGCCTATATTGGGAAAAAGAATGTCTACAAATAAAAAGTACACAGAAGAATTGTGTGAAACTTCTTTCTGTTCTGTTTGTTCAACTAAAAGAGTTGAACCTTAGTTTTGATTGAGCCGTTCTGAAACACTCTTTCTGTAGAAAATGCAAGTGGAGATTCGGAGCGCTAAGAGGGTAATAGTGGAAAAAGGAATGTCTCCAAATATAAACTACACAGAATCATTCTGTGAAACTTCTTTCTGATCTGTGCATTCAGCTAACAGAGTAAAACCATACTTTTGATTGAGCAGATCTGAACACTCTTTCTGTAGAAAATGCAACTGGACATTTGGAGCGCTAAGAGCGTACTAGTGGAAAAAGTAATATATTCAAATATAAACTACACAGAAGCATTCTGTGAAACTTCTTTCTGATCTGAGCATTCAGCTAACAGAGTTAAAACATACTTTTGATTGAGCAGTTTTGAAACACTCTGTCTGTAGAAAATGCAACTGGACATTCGTAGCACTAAGTGGGTAATAGTGGAAAAAAGAATATGTTCAAATAGAAACTACACAGAAGCATTGTATGAAACTACTTTCTGTTCTGTGCATTCAACTAACAGAGTTGAACCTTACTTTTGATTGAGCCTTTCTGAAACACTCTTTCTGTAGAAACTCCAATTGGACATTCTGAGCGCTAAGAGGCCTATATTGGGAAAAATAATATCTTCAAATAAAAACTACGCAGAAGCATTGTGTGAAACTTATTTCTGATATGTTCATTAAGCTAACAGAGTTAAACCATACTTTTGATTGCGCAGTTCTGAACACTCTTTCTGTAGAAAATGCAAGTGGACATTCGGAGCGCTAAGAGGGTAATAGTGGAAAAAGGAATATATTCAAATATAAACTACACAGTAGCATTCTGTGAAAATTCTTTCTGTTCTGTGCATTCAACTAACAGATTTGAACCTTACTTTTGATTGAGCCGTTCTGAAACACTCTTTCTGTAGAAACTGCAATTGGACATAATAAGCGCTAAGAGGCCTACATTGGGAAAAAGAATATCTTCAAATAAAAACTACACAGATGCATTCTGTGAAACTTATTTCTGATCTGTAAATTCAGTTAACAGAGATAAAACATATTTTTGATTGAGCAGTTATGAAACACTCTTTTTGTAGATAATACAAGTGGAGATTCGGAGCGCTAAGAGGGTAATAGTGGAAAAAGGAATGTCTTCAAATATAAACTACACAGAATCATTCGGTGAAACTTCTTTCTGATCTGTGCATTCAGCTAACAGAGTCAAACCATACTTTTGGTTGAGCAGATCTGAACACTCTTTCTGTAGAAAATGCAACTGGACATTTGTAGCGCTAAGAGCGTAGTAGTGGAAAAAGGAATATATTCAAATATAAACTACACAGAAGCATTCTGTGAAACTTCTTTCTGATCTGAGCATTCAGCTAACAGAGTTAAACCATACTTTTGATTGAGCAGTTTTGAAACACTCTGTCTGTAGAAAATGCAACTGGACATTCGTAGCGCTAAGTGGGTAATAGTGGAAAAAAGAATATGTTCAAATATAAACTACACAGAAGCATTGTATGAAACTTCTTTCTGTTCTGTGCATTCAACTAACAGAGTTGAACCTTACTTTTGATTGAGCCGTTCTGAAACACTCTTTCTGTAGAAACTGCAATTGGACATTCTGAGCGCTAAGAGGCCTATATTGGGAAAAAGAATGTCTACAAATAAAAACTACACAGAAGAATTGTGTGAAACTTCTTTCTGTTCTGTTTGTTCAACTAAAAGAGTTGAACCTTAGTTTTGATTGAGCCGTTCTGAAACACTCTTTCTGTAGAAAATGCAAGTGGAGATTCGGAGCGCTAAGAGGGTAATAGTGGAAAAAGGAATGTCTCCAAATATAAACTACACAGAATCATTCTGTGAAACTTCTTTCTGATCTGTGCATTCAGCTAACAGAGTAAAACCATACTTTTGATTGAGCAGATCTGAACACTCTTTCTGTAGAAAATGCAACTGGACATTTGGAGCGCTAAGAGCGTACTAGTGGAAAAAGGAATATATTCAAATATAAACTACACAGAAGCATTCTGTGAAACTTCTTTCTGATCTGAGCATTCAGCTAACAGAGTTAAACCATACTTTTGATTGAGCAGTTTTGAAACACTCTGTCTGTAGAAAATGCAACTGGACATTCGTAGCGCTATGTGGGTAATAGTGGAAAAAAGAATATCTTCAAATATAAACTACACAGAAGCATTGTATGAAATTACTTTCTGTTCTGTGCATTCAACTAACAGAGTTGAACCTTACTTTTGATTGAGCCTTTCTGAAACACTCTTTCTGTAGAAACTGCAATTGGACATTCTGAGCGCTAAGAGGCCTATATTGGGAAAAATAATATCTTCAAATAAAAACTGCACAGAAGCATTGTGTGAAACTTATTTCTGATATGTTCATTAAGCTAACAGAGTTAAACCATACTTTTGATTGCGCAGTTCTGAACACTCTTTCTGTAGAAAATGCAAGTGGACATTCGGAGCGCTAAGAGGGTAATAGTGGAAAAAGGAATATATTCAAATATAAACTACACAGTAGCATTCTGTGAAAACTCTTTCTGTTCTGTGCATTCAACTAACAGTGTTGATCCTTACTTTTGATTGAGCCGTTCTGAAACACTCTTTCTGTAGAAACTGCAATTGGACATGCTAAGCGCTAAGAGGCCTACATTGGGAAAAAGAATATCTTCAAATAAAAACTACACGGATGCATTCTGTGAAACTTATTTCTGATCTGTAAATTCAGTTAACAGAGATAAAACATATTTTTGATTGAGCAGTTATGAAACACTCTTTTTGTAGAAAATGCAAGTGGAGATTCGGAGCGCTAAGGGGGTAATAGTGGAAAAAGGAATGTCTTCAAATATAAACTACACAGAATCATTCGGTGAAACTTCTTTCTGTTCTGTGCATTCAGCTAACAGAGTTAAACCATACTTTTGATTGAGCAGATCTGAACACTCTTTCTGTAGAAAATGCAACTGGACATTTGGAGCGCTAAGGGCGTAGTAGTGGAAAAAGGAATATATTCAAATATAAACTACACAGAAGCATTCTGTGAAACTTCTTTCTTATCTGAGCATTCAGCTAACAGAGTTAAACCATACTTTTGATTGAGCAGTTTTGAAACACTCTGTCTGTAGAAAATGCAACTGGACATTCGTAGCGCTAAGTGGGTAAAAGTGGAATAAAGAATATGTTCAAATATAAACTACACAGAAGCATTGTATGAAACTTCTTTCTGTTCTGTGCATTCAACTAACAGAGTTGAACCTTACTTTTGATTGAGCCGTTCTGAAACACTCTTTCTGTAGAAACTGCAATTGGACATTCTGAGCGCTAAGAGGCCTATATTGGGAAAAAGAATGTCTACAAATAAAAAGTACACAGAAGAATTGTGTGAAACTTCTTTCTGTTCTGTTTGTTCAACTAAAAGAGTTGAACCTTAGTTTTGATTGAGCCGTTCTGAAACACTCTTTCTGTAGAAAATGCAAGTGGAGATTCGGAGCGCTAAGAGGGTAATAGTGGAAAAAGGAATGTCTCCAAATATAAACTACACAGAATCATTCTGTGAAACTTCTTTCTGATCTGTGCATTCAGCTAACAGAGTAAAACCATACTTTTGATTGAGCAGATCTGAACACTCTTTCTGTAGAAAATGCAACTGGACATTTGGAGCGCTAAGAGCGTACTAGTGGAAAAAGTAATATATTCAAATATAAACTACACAGAAGCATTCTGTGAAACTTCTTTCTGATCTGAGCATTCAGCTAACAGAGTTAAAACATACTTTTGATTGAGCAGTTTTGAAACACTCTGTCTGTAGAAAATGCAACTGGACATTCGTAGCACTAAGTGGGTAATAGTGGAAAAAAGAATATGTTCAAATAGAAACTACACAGAAGCATTGTATGAAACTACTTTCTGTTCTGTGCATTCAACTAACAGAGTTGAACCTTACTTTTGATTGAGCCTTTCTGAAACACTCTTTCTGTAGAAAATGCAAGTGGAGATTCGGAGCGCTAAGAGGGTAATAGTGGAAAAAGGAATGTCTCCAAATATAAACTACACAGAATCATTCTGTGAAACTTCTTTCTGATCTGTGCATTCAGCTAACAGAGTCAAACCATACTTTTGATTGAGCAGATCTGAACACTCTTTCTGTAGAAAATGCAACTGGACATTTGGAGCGCTAAGAGAGTAGTAGTGGAAAAAGGAATATATTCAAATATAAACTACACAGAAGCATTCTGTGAAACTTCTTTCTGATCTGAGCATTCAGCTAACAGAGTTAAACCATACTTTTGATTGAGCAGTTTTGAAACACTCTGTCTGTAGAAAATGCAACTGGACATTCGTAGCGCTAAGTGGGTAATAGTGGAAAAAAGAATATGTTCAAATATAAACTACACAGAAGCATTGTATGAAACTTCTTTCTGTTCTGTGCATTCAACTAACAGAGTTGAACCTTACTTTTGATTGAGCCTTTCTGAAACACTCTTTCTGTAGAAACTGCAATTGGACATTCTGAGCGCTAAGAGGCCTCTATTGGGAAAAATAATATCTTCAAATAAAAACTACACAGAAGCATTGTGTGAAACTTATTTCTGATATGTTCATTAAGCTAACAGAGTTAAACCATACTTTTGATTGCGCAGTTCTGAACACTCTTTCTGTAGAAAATGCAAGTGGACATTCGGAGCGCTAAGAGGGTAATAGTGGAAAAAGGAATATATTCAAATATAAACTACACAGTAGCATTCTGTGAAAATTCTTTCTGTTCTGTGCATTCAACTAACAGAGTTGAACCTTACTTTTGATTGAGCCGTTCTGAAACACTCTTTCTGTAGAAACTGCAATTGGACATGCTAAGCGCTAAGAGGCCTACATTGGGAAAAAGAATATCTTCAAATAAAAACTACACAGATGCATTCTGTGAAACTTATTTCTGATCTTTAAATTCAGTTAACAGAGATAAAACATATTTTTGATTGAGCAGTTATGAAACACTCTTTTTGTAGAAAATGCAAGTGGAGACTCGGAGCGCTAAGGGGGTAATAGTGGAAAAAGGAATGTCTTCAAATATAAACTACACAGAATCATTCGGTGAAACTTCTTTCTGATCTGTGCATTCAGCTAACAGAGTTAAACCATACTTTTGATTGAGCAGATCTGAACACTGTTTCTGTAGAAAATGCAACTGGACATTTGGAGCGCTAAAGGCGTAGTAGTGGCAAAAGGAATATATTCAAATATAAACTACACAGAAGCATTCTGTGAAACTTCTTTCTGATCTGAGCATTCAGCTAACAGAGTTAAACCATACTTTTGATTGAGCAGTTTTGAAACACTCTGTCTGTAGAAAATGCAACTGGACATTCGTAGCGCTAAGTGGGTAATAGTGGAAAAAAGAATATGTTCAAATATAAACTACACAGAAGCATTGTATGAAACTTCTTTCTGTTCTGTGCATTCAACTAACAGAGTTGAACCTTACTTTTGATTGAGCCTTTCTGAAACACTCTTTCTGTAGAAACTGCAATTGGACATTCTGAGCGCTAAGAGGCCTATATTGGGAAAAAGAATGTCTACAAATAAAAAGTACACAGAAGAATTGTGTGAAACTTCTTTCTGTTCTGTTTGTTCAACTAAAAGAGTTGAACCTCAGTTTTGATTGAGCCGTTCTGAAACACTCTTTCTGTAGAAAATGCAAGTGGAGATTCGGAGCGCTAAGAGGGTAATAGTGGAAAAAGGAATGTCTCCAAATATAAACTACACAGAATCATTCTGTGAAACTTCTTTCTGATCTGTGCATTCAGCTAACAGAGTTAAACCATACTTTTGATTGAACAGATCTGAACACTCTTTCTGTAGAAAATGCAACTGGACATTTGGAGCGCTAAGAGCGTACTAGTGGAAAAAGGAATATATTCAAATATAAACTACACAGAAGCATTCTGTGAAACTTCTTTCTGATCTGAGCATTCAGCTAACAGAGTTAAACCATACTTTTGATTGAGCAGTTTTGAAACACTCTGTCTGTAGAAAATGCAACTGGACATTCGTAGCACTAAGTGGGTAATAGTGGAAAAAAGAATATGTTCAAATAGAAACTACACAGAAGCATTGTATGAAACTACTTTCTGTTCTGTGCATTCAACTAACAGAGTTGAACCTTACTTTTGATTGAGCCTTTCTGAAACACTCTTTCTGTAGAAACTCCAATTGGACATTCTGAGCGCTAAGAGGCCTATATTGGGAAAAATAATATCTTCAAATAAAAACTACGCAGAAGCATTGTGTGAAACTTATTTCTGATATGTTCATTAAGCTAACAGAGTTAAACCATACTTTTGATTGCGCAGTTCTGAACACTCTTTCTGTAGAAAATGCAAGTGGACATTCGGAGCGCTAAGAGGGTAATAGTGGAAAAAGGAATATATTCAAATATAAACTACACAGTAGCATTCTGTGAAAATTCTTTCTGTTCTGTGCATTCAACTAACAGATTTGAACCTTATTTTTGATTGAGCCGTTCTGAAACACTCTTTCTGTAGAAACTGCAATTGGACATAATAAGCGCTAAGAGGCCTACATTGGGAAAAAGAATATCTTCAAATAAAAACTACACAGATGCATTCTGTGAATCTTATTTCTGATCTGTAAATTCAGTTAACAGAGATAAAACAGATTTTTGATTGAGCAGTTATGAAACACTATTTTTGTGGATAATACAAGTGGAGATTCGGAGCGCTAGGAGGGTAATAGTGGAAAAAGGAATGTCTTCAAATATAAACTACACAGAATCATTCGGTGAAACTTCTTTCTGATCTGTGCATTCAGCTAACAGAGTCAAACCATACTTTTGATTGAGCAGATCTGAACACTCTTTCTGTAGAAAATGCAACTGGACATTTGGAGCGCTATGAGCGTATTAGTGGAAAAAGGAATATATTCAAATATAAACTACACAGAAGCATTCTGTGAAACTTCTTTCTGATCTGAGCATTCAGCTAACAGAGTTAAACCATACTTTTGATTGAGCAGTTTTGAAACACTCTGTCTGTAGAAAATGCAACTGGACATTCGTAGCGCTAAGTGGGTAATAGTGGAAAAAAGAATATGTTCAAATATAAACTACACAGAAGCATTGTATGAAACTTCTTTCTGTTCTGTGCATTCAACTAACAGAGTTGAACCTTACTTTTGATTAAGCCTTTCTGAAACACTCTTTCTGTAGAAACTGCAATTGGACATTCTGAGCGCTAAGAGGCCTATATTGGGAAAAATAATATCTTCAAATAAAAACTACACAGAAGCATTGTGTGAAACTTATTTCTGATATGTTCATTAAGCTAACAGAGTTAAACCATACTTTTGATTGCGCAGTTCTGAACACTCTTTCTGTAGAAAATGCAAGTGGACATTCGGAGCGCTAAGAGGGTAATAGTGGAAAAAGGAATATATTCAAATATAAACAACACAGTAGCATTATGTGAAAATTCTTTCTGTTCTGTGCATTCAACTAACAGAGTTGGACCTTACTTTTGATTGAGCCGTTCTGAAACACTCTTTCTGTAGAAACTGCAATTGGACATGCTAAGCGCTAAGAGGCCTACATTGGGAAAAAGAATATCTTCAAATAAAAACTACACAGATGCATTCTGTGAAACTTATTTCTGATCTGTAAATTCAGTTAACAGAGATAAAACATATTTTTGATTGAGCAGTTATGAAACACTCTTTTTGTAGATAATACAAGTGGAGATTCGGAGCGCTAAGAGGGTAATAGTGGAAAAAGGAATGTCTTCAAATATAAACTACACAGAATCATTCGGTGAAACTTCTTTCTGATCTGTGCATTCAGCTAACAGAGTCAAACCATACTTTTGATTGAGCAGATCTGAACACTCTTTCTGTAGAAAATGCAACTGGACATTTGGAGCGCTAAGAGCGTAGTAGTGGAAAAAGGAATATATTCAAATATAAACTACACAGAAGCATTCTGTGAAACTTCTTTCTGATCTGAGCATTCAGCTAACAGAGTTAAACCATACTTTTGATGGAGCAGTTTTGAAACACTCTGTCTGTAGAAAATGCAACTGGACATTCGTAGCGCCAAGTGGGTAATAGTGGAAAAAAGAATATCTTCAAATATAAACTACACAGAAGCATTGTATGAAACTTCTTTCTGTTCTGTGCATTCAACTAACAGAGTTGAACCTTACTTTTGATTGAGCCTTTCTGAAACACTCTTTCTGTAGAAACTGCAATTGGACATTCTGAGCGCTAAGAGGCCTATATTGGGAAAAATAATATCTTCAAATAAAAACTACACAGAAGCATTGTGTGAAACTTATTTCTGATATGTTCATTAAGCAAACAGAGTTAAACCATACTTTTGATTGCGCAGTTCTGAACACTCTTTCTGTAGAAAATGCAAGTGGACATTCGGAGCGCTAAGAGGCTAATAGTGGAAAAAGGAATATATTCAAATATAAACTACACAGTAGCATTCTGTGAAAATTCTTTCTGTTCTGTGCATTCAACTAACAGAGTTGGACCTTACTTTTGATTGAGCCGTTCTGAAACACTGTTTCTGTAGAAACTGCAATTGGACATGCTAAGCGCTAAGAGGCCTACATTGGGAAAAAGAATATCTTCAAATAAAAACTACACAGATGCATTCTGTGAAACTTATTTCTGATCTTTAAATTCAGTTAACAGAGATAAAACATATTTTTGATTGAGCAGTTATGAAACACTCTTTTTGTAGAAAATGCAAGTGGAGATTCGGAGCGCTAAGGGGGTAATAGTGGAAAAAGTAATGTCTTCAAATATAAACTACACAGAATCATTCGGTGAAACTTCTTTCTGATCTGTGCATTCAGCTAACAGAGTTAAACCATACTTTTGATTGAGCAGATCTGAACACTCTTTCTGTAGAAAATGCAACTGGACATTTGGAGCGCTAAGGGCGTAGTAGTGGAAAAAGGAATATATTCAAATATAAACTACACAGAAGCATTCTGTGAAACTTCTTTCTGATCTGAGCATCCAGCTAACAGAGTTAAACCATACTTTTGATTGAGCAGTTTTGAAACACTCTGTCTGTAGAAAATGCAACTGGACATTCGTAGCGCTAAGTGGGTAATAGTGGAAAAAAGAATATGTTCAAATATAAACTACACAGAAGCATTGTATGAAACTTCTTTCTGTTCTGTGCATTCAACTAACAGAGTTGAACCTTACTTTTGATTGAGCCGTTCTGAAACACTCTTTCTGTAGAAACTGCAATTGGACATTCTGAGCGCTAAGAGGCCTATATTGGGAAAAAGAATGTCTACAAATAAAAATTACACAGAAGAATTGTGTGAAACTTCTTTCTGTTCTGTTTGTTCAACTAAAAGAGTTGAACCTTAGTTTTGATTGAGCCGTTCTGAAACACTCTTTCTGTAGAAAATGCAAGTGGAGATTCGGAGCGCTAAGAGGGTAATACTGGAATAAGGAATGTCTCCAAATATAAACTACACAGAATCATTCGGTGAAACTTCTTTCTGATCTGTGCATTCAGCTAACAGAGTCAAACCATACTTTTGAATGAGTAGATCTGAACACTCTTTCTGTAGAAAATGCAACTGGACATTTGGAGCGCTAAGAGCGTAGTAGTGGAAAAAGGAATATATTCAAATATAAACTACACAGAAGCATTCTGTGAAACTTCTTTCTGATCTGAGCATTCAGCTAACAGAGTTAAACCATACTTTTGATTGAGCAGTTTTGAAACACTCTGTCTGTAGAAAATGCAACTGGACATTCGTAGCGCTAAGTGGGTAATAGTGGAAAAAAGAATATGTTCAAATATAAACTACACAGAAGCATTGTATGAAACTTCTTTCTGTTCTGTGCATTCAACTAACAGAGTTGAACCTTACTTTTGATTGAGCCGTTCTGAAACACTCTTTCTGTAGAAACTGCAATTGGACATTCTGAGCGCTAAGAGGCCTATATTGGGAAAAAGAATGTCTAAAAATAAAAACTACACAGAAGAATTGTGTGAAACTTCTTTCTGTTCTGTTTGTTCAACTAAAAGATTTGAACTTTAGTTTTGATTGAGCCGTTCTGAAACACTCTTTCTGTAGAAAATGCAAGTGGAGATTCGGAGCGCTAAGAGGGTAATAGTGGAAAAAGGAATGTCTCCAAATATAAACTACACAGAATCATTCTGTGAAACTTCTTTCTGATCTGTGCATTCAGCTAACAGAGTAAAACCATACTTTTGATTGAGCAGATCTGAACACTCTTTCTGTAGAAAATGCAACTGGACAGTTGGAGCGCTAAGAGAGTAGTAGTGGAAAAAGGAATATATTCAAATATAAACTACACAGAAGCATTCTGTGAAACTTCTTTCTGATCTGAGCATTCAGCTAACAGAGTTAAACCATACTTTTGATGGAGCAGTTTTGAAACACTCTGTCTGTAGAAAATGCAACTGGACATTCGTAGCGCCAAGTGGGTAATAGTGGAAAAAAGAATATCTTCAAATATAAACTACACAGAAGCATTGTATGAAATTTCTTTCTGTTCTGTGCATTCAACTAACAGAGTTGAACCTTACTTTTGATTGAGCCGTTCTGAAACACTCTTTCTGTAGAAACTGCAATTGGACATGCTAAGCGCTAAGAGGCCTACATTGGGAAAAAGAATATCTTCAAATAAAAACTACACAGATGCATTCTGTGAAACTTATTTCTGATCTTTAAATTCAGTTAACAGAGATAAAACATATTTTTGATTGAGCAGTTATGAAACACTCTTTTTGTAGAAAATGCAAGTGGAGATTCGGAGCGCTAAGGGGGTAATAGTGGAAAAAGGAATGTCTTCAAATATAAACTACACAGAATCATTCGGTGAAACTTCTTTCTGATCTGTGCCTTCAGCTAACAGAGTTAAACCATACTTTTGATTGAGCAGATCTGAACACTCTTTCTGTAGAAAATGCAACTGGACATTTGGAGCGCTAAGGGCGTAGTAGTGGAAAAAGGAATATATTCAAATATAAACTACACAGAAGCATTCTGTGAAACTTCTTTCTGATCTGAGCATTCAGCTAACAGAGTTAAACCATACTTTTGATTGAGCAGTTTTGAAACACTCTGTCTGTAGAAAATGCAACTGGACATTCGTAGCGCTAAGTGGGTAATAGTGGAAAAAAGAATATGTTCAAATATAAACTACACAGAAGCATTGTATGAAACTACTTTCTGTTCTGTGCATTCAACTAACAGAGTTGAACCTTACTTTTGATTGAGCCGTTCTGAAACACTCTTTCTGTAGAAACTGCAATTGGACATTCTGAGCGCTAAGAGGCCTATATTGGGAAAAAGAATGTCTACAAATAAAAAGTACACAGAAGAATTGTGTGAAACTTCTTTCTGTTCTGTTTGTTCAACTAAAAGAGTTGAACCTTAGTTTTGATTGAGCCGTTCTGAAACACTCTTTCTGTAGAAAATGCAAGTGGAGATTCGGAGCGCTAAGAGGGTAATAGTGGAAAAAGGAATATCTCCAAATATAAACTACACAGAATCATTCTGTGAAACTTCTTTCTGATCTGTGCATTCAGCTAACAGAGTTAAACCATACTTTTGATTGAGCAGATCTGAACACTCTTTCTGTAGAAAATGCAACTGGACATTTGGAGCGCTAAGAGCGTACTAGTGGAAAAAGGAATATATTCAAATATAAACTACACAGAAGCATTCTGTGAAACTTCTTTCTGATCTGAGCATTCAGCTAACAGAGTTAAAGCATACTTTTGATTGAGCAGTTTTGAAACACTCTGTCTGTAGAAAATGCAACTGGACATTCGTAGCACTAAGTGGGTAATAGTGGAAAAAAGAATATGTTCAAATAGAAACTACACAGAAGCATTGTATGAAACTACTTTCTGTTCTGTGCATTCAACTAACAGAGTTGAACCTTACTTTTGATTGAGCCTTTCTGAAGCACTCTTTCTGTAGAAACTCCAATTGGACATTCTGAGCGCTAAGAGGCCTATATTGGGAAAAATAATATCTTCAAATAAAAACTACGCAGAAGCATTGTGTGAAACTTATTTCTGATATGTTCATTAAGCTAACAGAGTTAAACCATACTTTTGATTGCGCAGTTCTGAACACTCTTTCTGTAGAAAATGCAAGTGGACATTCGGAGCGCTAAGAGGGTAATAGTGGAAAAAGGAATATATTCAAATATAAACTACACAGTAGCATTCTGTGAAAATTCTTTCTGTTCTGTGCATTCAACTAACAGATTTGAACCTTATTTTTGATTGAGCCGCTCTGAAACACTCTTTCTGTAGAAACTGCAATTGGACATAATAAGCGCTAAGAGGCCTACATTGGGAAAAAGAATATCTTCAAATAAAAACTACACAGATGCATTCTGTGAAACTTATTTCTGATCTGTAAATTCAGTTAACAGAGATAAAACATATTTTTGATTGAGCAGTTATGAAACACTCTTTTTGTAGATAATACAAGTGGAGATTCGGAGCGCTAAGAGGGTAATAGTGGAAAAAGGAATGTCTTCAAATATAAACTACACAGAATCATTCGGTGAAACTTCTTTCTGATCTGTGCATTCAGCTAACAGAGTCAAACCATACTTTTGATTGAGCAGATCTGAACACACTTTCTGTAGAAAATGCAACTGGACATTTGGAGCACTAAGAGCGTAGTAGTGGGAAAAGGAATATATTCAAATATAAACTACACAGAAGCATTCTGTGAAACTTCTTTCTGATCTGAGCATTCAGCTAACAGAGTTAAACCATACTTTTGATTGAGCAGTTTTGAAACACTCTGTCTGTAGAAAATGCAACTGGACATTCGTAGCGCTAAGTGGGTAATAGTGGAAAAAAGAATATGTTCAAATATAAACTCCACAGAAGCACTGTATGAAACTTCTTTCTGTTCTGTGCATTCAACTAACAGAGTTGAACCTTACTTTTGATTGAGCCGTTCTGAAACACTCTTTCTGTAGAAACTGCAATTGGACATTCTGAGCGCTAAGAGGCCTATATTGGGAAAAAGAATGTCTACAAATAAAAACTACACAGAAGAATTGTGTGAAACTTCTTTCTGTTCTGTTTGTTCAACTAAAAGAGTTGAACTTTAGTTTTGATTGAGCCGTTCTGAAACACTCTTTCTGTAGAAAATGCAAGTGGAGATTCGGAGCGCTAAGAGGGTAATAGTGGAAAAAGGAATGTCTCCAAATATAAACTACACAGAATCATTCTGTGAAACTTCTTTCTGATCTGTGCATTCAGCTAACAGAGTAAAACCATACTTTTGATTGAGCAGATCTGAACACTCTTTCTGTAGAAAATGCAACTGGACATTTGGAGCGCTAAGAGAGTAGTAGTGGAAAAAGGAATATATTCAAATATAAACTACACAGAAGCATTCTGTGAAACTTCTTTCTGATCTGAGCATTCAGCTAACAGAGTTAAACCATACTTTTGATGGAGCAGTTTTGAAACACTCTGTCTGTAGAAAATGCAACTGGACATTCGTAGCGCCAAGTGGGTAATAGTGGAAAAAAGAATATCTTCAAATATAAACTACACAGAAGCATTGTATGAAATTTCTTTCTGTTCTGTGCATTCAACTAACAGAGTTGAACCTTACTTTTGATTGAGCCTTTCTGAAACACTCTTTCTGTAGAAACTGCAATTGGACATTCTGAGCGCTAAGAGGCCTCTATTGGGAAAAATAATATCTTCAAATAAAAACTACACAGAAGCATTGTGTGAAACTTATTTCTGATATGTTCATTAAGCTAACAGAGTTAAACCATACTTTTGATTGCGCAGTTCTGAACACTCTTTCTGTAGAAAATGCAAGTGGACATTCGGAGCGCTAAGAGGGTAATATTGGAGAAAGGAATATATTCAAATATAAACTACACAGTAGCATTCTGTGAAAATTCTTTCTGTTCTGTGCATTCAACTAACAGAGTTGAACCTTACTTTTGATTGAGCCGTTCTGAAACACTCTTTCTGTAGAAACTGCAATTGGACATGCTAAGCGCTAAGAGGCCTACATTGCGAAAAAGAATATCTTCAAATAAAAACTACACAGATGCATTCTGTGAAACTTATTTCTGATCTTTAAATTCAGTTAACAGAGATAAAACATATTTTTGATTGAGCAGTTATGAAACACTCATTTTGTAGAAAATGCAAGTGGAGATTCGGAGCGCTAAGGGGGTAATAGTGGAAAAAGGAATGTCTTCAAATATAAACTACACAGAATCATTCGGTGAAACTTCTTTCTGATCTGTGCCTTCAGCTAACAGAGTTAAACCATACTTTTGATTGAGCAGATCTGAACACTCTTTCTGTAGAAAATGCAACTGGACATTTGGAGCGCTAAGGGCGTAGTAGTGGAAAAAGGAATATATTCAAATATAAACTACACAGAAGCATTCTGTGAAACTTCTTTCTGATCTGAGCATTCAGCTAACAGAGTTAAACCATACTTTTGATTGAGCAGTTTTGAAACACTCTGTCTGTAGAAAATGCAACTGGACATTCGTAGCGCTAAGTGGGTAATAGTGGAAAAAAGAATATGTTCAAATATAAACTACACAGAAGCATTGTATGAAACTACTTTCTGTTCTGTGCATTCAACTAACAGAGTTGAACCTTACTTTTGATTGAGCCGTTCTGAAACACTCTTTCTGTAGAAACTGCAATTGGACATTCTGAGCGCTAAGAGGCCTATATTGGGAAAAAGAATGTCTACAAATAAAAAGTACACAGAAGAATTGTGTGAAACTTCTTTCTGTTCTGTTTGTTCAACTAAAAGAGTTGAACCTTAGTTTTGATTGAGCCGTTCTGAAACACTCTTTCTGTAGAAAATGCAAGTGGAGATTCGGAGCGCTAAGAGGGTAATAGTGGAAAAAGGAATATCTCCAAATATAAACTACACAGAATCATTCTGTGAAACTTCTTTCTGATCTGTGCATTCAGCTAACAGAGTTAAACCATACTTTTGATTGAGCAGATCTGAACACTCTTTCTGTAGAAAATGCAACTGGACATTTGGAGCGCTAAGAGCGTACTAGTGGAAAAAGGAATATATTCAAATATAAACTACACAGAAGCATTCTGTGAAACTTCTTTCTGATCTGAGCATTCAGCTAACAGAGTTAAAGCATACTTTTGATTGAGCAGTTTTGAAACACTCTGTCTGTAGAAAATGCAACTGGACATTCGTAGCACTAAGTGGGTAATAGTGGAAAAAAGAATATGTTCAAATAGAAACTACACAGAAGCATTGTATGAAACTACTTTCTGTTCTGTGCATTCAACTAACAGAGTTGAACCTTACTTTTGATTGAGCCTTTCTGAAGCACTCTTTCTGTAGAAACTCCAATTGGACATTCTGAGCGCTAAGAGGCCTATATTGGGAAAAATAATATCTTCAAATAAAAACTACGCAGAAGCATTGTGTGAAACTTATTTCTGATATGTTCATTAAGCTAACAGAGTTAAACCATACTTTTGATTGCGCAGTTCTGAAAACTCTTTCTGTAGAAAATGCAAGTGGACATTCGGAGCGCTAAGAGGGTAATAGTGGAAAAAGGAATATATTCAAATATAAACTACACAGTAGCATTCTGTGAAAATTCTTTCTGTTCTGTGCATTCAACTAACAGATTTGAACCTTATTTTTGATTGAGCCGCTCTGAAACACTCTTTCTGTAGAAACTGCAATTGGACATAATAAGCGCTAAGAGGCCTACATTGGGAAAAAGAATATCTTCAAATAAAAACTACACAGATGCATTCTGTGAAACTTATTTCTGATCTGTAAATTCAGTTAACAGAGATAAAACATATTTTTGATTGAGCAGTTATGAAACACTCTTTTTGTAGATAATACAAGTGGAGATTCGGAGCGCTAAGAGGGTAATAGTGGAAAAAGGAATGTCTTCAAATATAAACTACACAGAATCATTCGGTGAAACTTCTTTCTGATCTGTGCATTCAGCTAACAGAGTCAAACCATACTTTTGATTGAGCAGATCTGAACACACTTTCTGTAGAAAATGCAACTGGACATTTGGAGCGCTAAGAGCGTAGTAGTGGGAAAAGGAATATATTCAAATATAAACTACACAGAAGCATTCTGTGAAACTTCTTTCTGATCTGAGCATTCAGCTAACAGAGTTAAACCATACTTTTGATTGAGCAGTTTTGAAACACTCTGTCTGTAGAAAATGCAACTGGACATTCGTAGCGCTAAGTGGGTAATAGTGGAAAAAAGAATATGTTCAAATATAAACTCCACAGAAGCACTGTATGAAACTTCTTTCTGTTCTGTGCATTCAACTAACAGAGTTGAACCTTACTTTTGATTGAGCCGTTCTGAAACACTCTTTCTGTAGAAACTGCAATTGGACATTCTGAGCGCTAAGAGGCCTATATTGGGAAAAAGAATGTCTACAAATAAAAACTACACAGAAGAATTGTGTGAAACTTCTTTCTGTTCTGTTTGTTCAACTAAAAGAGTTGAACTTTAGTTTTGATTGAGCCGTTCTGAAACACTCTTTCTGTAGAAAATGCAAGTGGAGATTCGGAGCGCTAAGAGGGTAATAGTGGAGAAAGGAATATATTCAAATATAAACTACACAGTAGCATTCTGTGAAAATTCTTTCTGTTCTGTGCATTCAACTAACAGAGTTGAACCTTACTTTTGATTGAGCCGTTCTGAAACACTCTTTCTGTAGAAACTGCAATTGGACATGCTAAGCGCTAAGAGGCCTACATTGGGAAAAAGAATATCTTCAAATAAAAACTACACAGATGCATTCTGTGAAACATATTTCTGATCTGTAAATTCAGTTAACAGAGATAAAACATATTTTTGATTGAACAGATCTGAACACTCTTTCTGTAGAAAATGAAACTGGACATTTGGAGCGCTAAGAGCGTAGTAGTGGAAAAAGGAATATATTCAAATATAAACTACACAGAAGCATTCTGTGAAACTTCTTTCTGATCTGAGCATTCAGCTAACAGAATTAAACCATACTTTTGATTGAGCAGTTTTGAAACACTCTGTCTGTAGAAAATGCAACTGGACATTCGTACGCTAAGTGGGTAATAGTGGAAAAAAGAATATGTTTAAATATAAACTACACAGAAGCATTGTATGAAACTTCTTTCTGTTCTGTGCATTCAACTAACAGAGTTGAACCTTACTTTTGATTGAGCCGTTCTGAAACACTCTTTCTGTAGAAACTGCAATTGGACATTCTGAGCGCTAAGAGGCCTATATTGGGAAAAAGAATGTCTACAAATAAAAACTACACAGAAGAATTGTGTGAAACTTATTTCTGTTCTGTTTGTTCAACTAAAAGAGTTGAACCTTAGTTTTGATTGAGCCGTTCTGAAACACTCTTTCTGTAGAAAATGCAAGTGGAGATTCGGAGCGCTAAGAGGGTAATAGTGGAAAAAGGAATGTCTCCAAATATAAACTACACAGAATCATTCTGTGAAACTTCTTTCTGATCTGTGCATTCAGCTAACAGAGTTAAACCATACTTTTGATTGAGCAGATCTGAACACTCTTTCTGTAGAAAATGCAACTGGACATTTGGAGCGCTAAGAGAGTAGTAGTGGAAAAAGGAATATATTCAAATATAAACTACACAGAAGCATTCTGTGAAACTTCTTTCTGATCTGAGCATTCAGCTAACAGAGTTAAACCATACTTTTGATTGAGCAGTTTTGAAACACTCTGTCTGTAGAAAATGCAACTGGACATTCGTAGCGCTAAGTGGGTAATAGTGGAAAAAAGAATATATTCAAATATAAACTACACAGAAGCATTGTATGAAACTACTTTCTGTTCTGTGCATTCAACTAACAGAGTTGAACCTTACTTTTGATTGAGCCTTTCTGAAACACTCTTTCTGTAGAAACTGCAATTGGACATTCTGAGCGCTAAGAGGCCTATATTGGGAAAAATAATATCTTCAAATAAAAACTACACAGAAGCATTGTGTGAAACTTATTTCTGATATGTTAATTAAGCTAACAGAGTTAAACCATACTTTTGATTGCGCAGTTCTGAACACTCTTTCTGTAGAAAATGCAAGTGGACATTCGGAGCGCTAAGAGGGTAATAGTGGAGAAAGGAATATATTCAAATATAAACTACACAGTAGCATTCTGTGAAAATTCTTTCTGTTCTGTTCATTCAACTATCAGAGTTGAACCTTACTTTTGATTGAGCCGTTCTGAAACACTCTTTCTGTAGAAACTGCAATTGGACATGCTAAGCGCTAAGAGGCCTACATTGGGAAAAAGAATATCTTCAAATAAAAACTACACAGATGCATTCTGTGAAACATATTTCTGATCTGTAAATTCAGTTAACAGAGATAAAACATATTTTTGATTGAGCAGTTATGAAACACTCTTTTTGTAGAAAATGCAAGTGGAGATTCGGAGCGCTAAGAGGGTAATAGTGGAAAAAGGAATGTCTTCAAATATAAACTACACAGAATCATTCGGTGAAATTTCTTTCTGATCTGTGCATTCAGCTAACAGAGTTAAACCATACTTTTGATTGAGCAGATCTGAACACTCTTTCTGTAGAAAATGCAACTGGACATTTGGAGCGCTAAGAGCGTAGTAGTGGAAAAAGGAATATATTCAAATATAAACTACACAGAAGCATTCTGTGAAACTTCTTTCTGATCTGAGCATTCAGCTAACAGAGTTAAACCATACTTTTGATTGAGCAGTTTTGAAACACTCTGTCTGTAGAAAATGCAACTGGACATTCTTAGCGCTAAGTGGGTAATAGTGGAAAAAAGAATAGGTTCAAATATAAACTACAGAGAAGCATTGTATGAAACTTCTTTCTGTTCTGTGCATTCAACTAACAGAGTTGAACCTTACTTTTGATTGAGCCGTTCTGAAACACTCTTTCTGTAGAAACTGCAATTGGACATTCTGAGCGCTAAGACGCCTAATTGGGAAAAAGAATGTCTACAAATAAAAACTACACAGAAGAATTGTGTGAAACTTCTTTCTGTTCTGTTTGTTCAACTAAAAGAGTTGAACCTTAGTTTTGATTGAGCCGTTCTGAAACACACTTTCTGTAGAAAATGCAAGTGGAGATTCGGAGCGCTAAGAGGGTAATAGTGGAAAAAGGAATGTCTCCAAATATAAACTACACAGAATCATTCTGTGAAACTTCTTTCTGATCTGTGCATTCAGCTAACAGATTTAAACCATACTTTTGATTGAGCAGATCTGAACACTCTTTCTGTAGAAAATGCAACTGGACATTTGGAGCGCTAAGAGAGTAGTAGTGGAAAAAGGAATATATTCAAATATAAACTACACAGAAGCATTCTGTGAAAATTCTTTCTGATCTGAGCATTCAGCTAACAGAGTTAAACCATACTTTTGATTGAGCAGTTTTGAAACACTCTGTCTGTAGAAAATGCAACTGGACATTCGTAGCGCTAAGTGGGTAATAGTGGAAAAAAGAATATATTCAAATATAAACTACACAGAAGCATTGTATGAAACTACTTTCTGTTCTGTGCATTCAACTAACAGAGTTGAACCTTACTTTTGATTGAGCCTTTCTGAAACACTCTTTCTGTAGAAACTGCAATTGGACATTGTGAGCGCTAAGAGGCCTATATTGGGAAAAATAATATCTTCAAATAAAAACTACACAGAAGCATTGTGTGAAACTTATTTCTGATATGTTAATTAAGCTAACAGAGTTAAACCATACTTTTGATTGCGGAGTTCTGAACACTCTTTCTGTAGAAAATGCAAGTGGACATTCGGAGCGCTAAGAGGGTAATAGTGGAGAAAGGAATATATTCAAATATAAACTACACAGTAGCACTCTGTGAAAATTCTTTCTGTTCTGTTCATTCAACTAACAGAGTTGAACCTTACTTTTGATTGAGCCGTTCTGAAACACTCTTTCTGTAGAAACTGCAATTGGACATGCTAAGCGCTAAGAGGCCTACATTGGGAAAAAGAATATCTTCAAATAAAAACTACACAGATGCATTCTGTGAAACATATTTCTGATCTGTAAATTCAGTTAACAGAGATAAAACATATTTTTGATTGAGCAGTTATGAAACACTCTTTTTGTAGAAAATGCAAGTGGAGATTCGGAGCGCTAAGAGGGTAATAGTGGAAAAAGGAATGTCTTCAAATATAAACTACACAGAATCATTCGGTGAAATTTCTTTCTGATCTGTGCATTCAGCTAACAGAGTTAAACCATACTTTTGATTGAGCAGATCTGAACACTCTTTCTGTAGAAAATGCAACTGGACATTTGGAGCGCTAAGAGCGTAGTAGTGGAAAAAGGAATATATTCAAATATAAACTACACAGAAGCATTCTGTGAAACTTCTTTCTGATCTGAGCATTCAGCTAACAGAGTTAAACCATACTTTTGATTGAGCAGTTTTGAAACACTCTGTCTGTAGAAAATGCAACTGGACATTCTTAGCGCTAAGTGGGTAATAGTGGAAAAAAGAATAGGTTCAAATATAAACTACACAGAAGCATTGTATGAAACTTCTTTCTGTTCTGTGCATTCAACTAACAGAGTTGAACCTTACTTTTGATTGAGCCGTTCTGAAACACTCTTTCTGTAGAAACTGCAATTGGACATTCTGAGCGCTAAGACGCCTAATTGGGAAAAAGAATGTCTACAAATAAAAACTACACAGAAGAATTGTGTGAAACTTCTTTCTGTTCTGTTTGTTCAACTAAAAGAGTTGAACCTTAGTTTTGATTGAGCCGTTCTGAAACACACTTTCTGTAGAAAATGCAAGTGGAGATTCGGAGCGCTAAGAGGGTAATAGTGGAAAAAGGAATGTCTCCAAATATAAACTACACAGAATCATTCTGTGAAACTTCTTTCTGATCTGTGCATTCAGCTAACAGATTTAAACCATACTTTTGATTGAGCAGATCTGAACACTCTTTCTGTAGAAAATGCAACTGGACATTTGGAGCGCTAAGAGAGTAGTAGTGGAAAAAGGAATATATTCAAATATAAACTACACAGAAGCATTCTGTGAAACTTCTTTCTGATCTGAGCATTCAGCTAACAGAGTTAAACCATACTTTTGATTGAGCAGTTTTGAAACACTCTGTCTGTAGAAAATGCAACTGGACATTCGTAGCGCTAAGTGGGTAATAGTGGAAAAAAGAATATATTCAAATATAAACTACACAGAAGCATTGTATGAAACTACATTCTGTTCTGTGCATTCAACTAACAGAGTTGAACCTTACTTTTGATTGAGCCTTTCTGAAACACTCTTTCTGTAGAAACTGCAATTGGACATTCTGAGCGCTAAGAGGCCTATATTGGGAAAAATAATATCTTCAAATAAAAACTACACAGAAGCATTGTGTGAAACTTATTTCTGATATGTTCATTAAGCTAACAGAGTTAAACCATACTTTTGATTGCGCAGTTCTGAACACTCTTTCTGTAGAAAATGCAAGTGGACATTCGGAGCGCTAAGAGGGTAATAGTGGAGAAAGGAATATATTCAAATATAAACTACACAGTAGCATTCTGTGAAAATTCTTTCTGTTCTGTGCATTCAACTAACAGAGTAGAACCTTACTTTTGATTGAGCCGTTCTGAAACACTCTTTCTGTAGAAACTGCAATTGGACATGCTAAGCGCTAAGAGGCCTACATTGGGAAAAAGAATATCTTCAAATAAAAACTACACAGATGCATTCTGTGAAACATATTTCTGATCTGTAAATTCAGTTAACAGAGATAAAACATATTTTTGATTGAGCAGTTATGAAACACTCTTTTTGTAGAAAATGCAAGTGGAGATTCGGAGCGCTAAGAGGGTAATAGTGGAAAAAGGAATGTCTTCAAATATAAACTACACAGAATCATTCGGTGAAATTTCTTTCTGATCTGTGCATTCAGCTAACAGAGTTAAAACATACTTTTGATTGAGCAGATCTGAACACTCTTTCTGTAGAAAATGCAACTGGACATTTGGAGCGCTAAGAGCGTAGTAGTGGAAAAAGGAATATATTCAAATATAAACTAAACAGAAGCATTCTGTGAAACTTCTTTCTGATCTGAGCATTCAGCTAACAGAGTTAAACCATACTTTTGATTGAGCAGTTTTGAAACACTCTGTCTGTAGAAAATGCAACTGGACATTCTTAGCGCTAAGTGGGTAATAGTGGAAAAAAGAATAGGTTCAAATATAAACTACACAGAAGCATTGTATGAAACTTCTTTCTGTTCTGTGCATTCAACTAACAGAGTTGAACCTTACTTTTGATTGAGCCGTTCTGAAACACTCTTTCTGTAGAAACTGCAATTGGACATTCTGAGCGCTAAGACGCCTAATTGGGAAAAAGAATGTCTACAAATAAAAACTACACAGAAGAATTGTGTGAAATTTCTTTCTGTTCTGTTTGTTCAACTAAAAGAGTTGAACCTTAGTTTTGATTGAGCCGTTCTGAAACACACTTTCTGTAGAAAATGCAAGTGGAGATTCGGAGCGCTAAGAGGGTAATAGTGGAAAAAGGAATGTCTCCAAATATAAACTACACAGAATCATTCTGTGAAACTTCTTTCTGATCTGTGCATTCAGCTAACAGAGTTAAACCATACTTTTGATTGAGCAGATCTGAACACTCTTTCTGTAGAAAATGCAACTGGACATTTGGAGCGCTAAGAGAGTAGTAGTGGAAAAAGGAATATATTCAAATATAAACTACACAGAAGCATTCTGTGAAACTTCTTTCTGATCTGAGCATTCAGCTAACAGAGTTAAACCATACTTTTGATTGAGCAGTTTTGAAACACTCTGTCTGTAGAAAATGCAACTGGACATTCGTAGCGCTAAGTGGGTAATAGTGGAAAAAAGAATATATTCAAATATAAACTACACAGAAGCATTGTATGAAACTACTTTCTGTTCTGTGCATTCAACTAACAGAGTTGAACCTTACTTTTGATTGAGCCTTTCTGAAACACTCTTTCTGTAGAAACTGCAATTGGACATTCTGAGCGCTAAGAGGACTATATTGGGAAAAATAATATCTTCAAATAAAAACTACACAGAAGCATTGTGTGAAACTTATTTCTGATATGTTAATTAAGCTAACAGAGTTAAACCATACTTTTGATTGCGCAGTTCTGAACACTCTTTCTGTAGAAAATGCAAGTGGACATTCGGAGCACTAAGAGGGTAATAGTGGAGAAAGGAATATATTCAAATATAAACTACACAGTAGCATTCTGTGAAAATTCTTTCTGTTCTGTTCATTCAACTATCAGAGTTGAACCTTACTTTTGATTGAGCCGTTCTGAAACACTCTTTCTGTAGAAACTGCAATTGGACATGCTAAGCGCTAAGAGGCCTACATTGGGAAAAAGAATATCTTCAAATAAAAACTACACAGATGCATTCTGTGAAACATATTTCTGATCTGTAAATTCAGTTAACAGAGATAAAACATATTTTTGATTGAGCAGTTATGAAACACTCTTTTTGTAGAAAATGCAAGTGGAGATTCGGAGCGCTAAGAGGGTAATAGTGGAAAAAGGAATGTCTTCAAATATAAACTACACAGAATCATTCGGTGAAATTTCTTTCTGATCTGTGCATTCAGCTAACAGAGTTAAACCATACTTTTGATTGAGCAGATCTGAACACTCTTTCTGTAGAAAATGCAACTGGACATTTGGAGCGCTAAGAGCGTAGTAGTGGAAAAAGGAATATATTCAAATATAAACTACACAGAAGCATTCTGTGAAACTTCTTTCTGATCTGAGCATTCAGCTAACAGAGTTAAAACATACTTTTTATTGAGCAGTTTTGAAACACTCTGTCTGTAGAAAATGCAACTGGACATTCTTAGCGCTAAGTGGGTAATAGTGGAAAAAAGAATAGGTTCAAATATAAACTACACAGAAGCATTGTATGAAACTTCTTTCTGTTCTGTGCATTCAACTAACAGAGTTGAACCTTACTTTTGATTGAGCCGTTCTGAAACACTCTTTCTGTAGAAACTGCAATTGGACATTCTGAGCGCTAAGAGGCCTATATTGGGAAAAAGAATGTCTACAAATAAAAACTACACAGAAGAATTGTGTGAAACTTATTTCTGTTCTGTTTGTTCAACTAAAAGAGTTGAACCTTAGTTTTGATTGAGCCGTTCTGAAACACTCTTTCTGTAGAAAATGCAAGTGGAGATTCGGAGCGCTAAGAGGGTAATAGTGGAAAAAGGAATGTCTCCAAATATAAACTACACAGAATCATTCTGTGAAACTTCTTTCTGATCTGTGCATTCAGCTAACAGAGTTAAACCATACTTTTGATTGAGCAGATCTGAACACTCTTTCTGTAGAAAATGCAACTGGACATTTGGAGCGCTAAGAGAGTAGTAGTGGAAAAAGGAATATATTCAAATATAAACTACACAGAAGCATTCTGTGAAACTTCTTTCTGATCTGAGCATTCAGCTAACAGAGTTAAACCATACTTTTGATTGAGCAGTTTTGAAACACTCTGTCTGTAGAAAATGCAACTGGACATTCGTAGCGCTAAGTGGGTAATAGTGGAAAAAAGAATATATTCAAATATAAACTACACAGAAGCATTGTATGAAACTACTTTCTGTTCTGTGCATTCAACTAACAGAGTTGAACCTTACTTTTGATTGAGCCTTTCTGAAACACTCTTTCTGTAGAAACTGCAATTGGACATTCTGAGCGCTAAGAGGCCTATATTGGGAAAAATAATATCTTCAAATAAAAACTACACAGAAGCATTGTGTGAAACTTATTTCTGATATGTTAATTAAGCTAACAGAGTTAAACCATACTTTTGATTGCGCAGTTCTGAACACTCTTTCTGTAGAAAATGCAAGTGGACATTCGGAGCGCTAAGAGGGTAATAGTGGAGAAAGGAATATATTCAAATATAAACTACACAGTAGCATTCTGTGAAAATTCTTTCTGTTCTGTTCATTCAACTATCAGAGTTGAACCTTACTTTTGATTGAGCCGTTCTGAAACACTCTTTCTGTAGAAACTGCAATTGGACATGCTAAGCGCTAAGAGGCCTACATTGGGAAAAAGAATATCTTCAAATAAAAACTACACAGATGCATTCTGTGAAACATATTTCTGATCTGTAAATTCAGTTAACAGAGATAAAACATATTTTTGATTGAGCAGTTATGAAACACTCTTTTTGTAGAAAATGCAAGTGGAGATTCGGAGCGCTAAGAGGGTAATAGTGGAAAAAGGAATGTCTTCAAATATAAACTACACAGAATCATTCGGTGAAATTTCTTTCTGATCTGTGCATTCAGCTAACAGAGTTAAACCATACTTTTGATTGAGCAGATCTGAACACTCTTTCTGTAGAAAATGCAACTGGACATTTGGAGCGCTAAGAGCGTAGTAGTGGAAAAAGGAATATATTCAAATATAAACTACACAGAAGCATTCTGTGAAACTTCTTTCTGATCTGAGCATTCAGCTAACAGAGTTAAACCATACTTTTGATTGAGCAGTTTTGAAACACTCTGTCTGTAGAAAATGCAACTGGACATTCTTAGCGCTAAGTGGGTAATAGTGGAAAAAAGAATAGGTTCAAATATAAACTACAGAGAAGCATTGTATGAAACTTCTTTCTGTTCTGTGCATTCAACTAACAGAGTTGAACCTTACTTTTGATTGAGCCGTTCTGAAACACTCTTTCTGTAGAAACTGCAATTGGACATTCTGAGCGCTAAGACGCCTAATTGGGAAAAAGAATGTCTACAAATAAAAACTACACAGAAGAATTGTGTGAAACTTCTTTCTGTTCTGTTTGTTCAACTAAAAGAGTTGAACCTTAGTTTTGATTGAGCCGTTCTGAAACACACTTTCTGTAGAAAATGCAAGTGGAGATTCGGAGCGCTAAGAGGGTAATAGTGGAAAAAGGAATGTCTCCAAATATAAACTACACAGAATCATTCTGTGAAACTTCTTTCTGATCTGTGCATTCAGCTAACAGAGTTAAACCATACTTTTGATTGAGCAGATCTGAACACTCTTTCTGTAGAAAATGCAACTGGACATTTGGAGCGCTAAGAGAGTAGTAGTGGAAAAAGGAATATATTCAAATATAAACTACACAGAAGCATTCTGTGAAACTTCTTTCTGATCTGAGCATTCAGCTAACAGAGTTAAACCATACTTTTGATTGAGCAGTTTTGAAACACTCTGTCTGTAGAAAATGCAACTGGACATTCGTAGCGCTAAGTGGGTAATAGTTGAAAAAAGAATATATTCAAATATAAACTACACAGAAGCATTGTATGAAACTACTTTCTGTTCTGTGCATTCAACTAACAGAGTTGAACCTTACTTTTGATTGAGCCTTTCTGAAACACTCTTTCTGTAGAAACTGCAATTGGACATTCTGAGCGCTAAGAGGCCTATATTGGGAAAAATAATATCTTCAAATAAAAACTACACAGAAGCATTGTGTGAAACTTATTTCTGATATGTTCATTAAGCTAACAGAGTTAAACCATACTTTTGATTGCGCAGTTCTGAACACTCTTTCTGTAGAAAATGCAAGTGGACATTCGGAGCGCTAAGAGGGTAATAGTGGAGAAAGGAATATATTCAAATATAAACTACACAGTAGCATTCTGTGAAAATTCTTTCTGTTCTGTGCATTCAACTAACAGAGTAGAACCTTACTTTTGATTGAGCCGTTCTGAAACACTCTTTCTGTAGAAACTGCAATTGGACATGCTAAGCGCTAAGAGGCCTACATTGGGAAAAAGAATATCTTCAAATAAAAACTACACAGATGCATTCTGTGAAACATATTTCTGATCTGTAAATTCAGTTAACAGAGATAAAACATATTTTTGATTGAGCAGTTATGAAACACTCTTTTTGTAGAAAATGCAAGTGGAGATTCGGAGCGCTAAGAGGGTAATAGTGGAAAAAGGAATGTCTTCAAATATAAACTACACAGAATCATTCGGTGAAATTTCTTTCTGATCTGTGCATTCAGCTAACAGAGTTAAAACATACTTTTGATTGAGCAGATCTGAACACTCTTTCTGTAGAAAATGCAACTGGACATTTGGAGCGCTAAGAGCGTAGTAGTGGAAAAAGGAATATATTCAAATATAAACTAAACAGAAGCATTCTGTGAAACTTCTTTCTGATCTGAGCATTCAGCTAACAGAGTTAAACCATACTTTTGATTGAGCAGTTTTGAAACACTCTGTCTGTAGAAAATGCAACTGGACATTCTTAGCGCTAAGTGGGTAATAGTGGAAAAAAGAATAGGTTCAAATATAAACTACACAGAAGCATTGTATGAAACTTCTTTCTGTTCTGTGCATTCAACTAACAGAGTTGAACCTTACTTTTGATTGAGCCGTTCTGAAACACTCTTTCTGTAGAAACTGCAATTGGACATTCTGAGCGCTAAGACGCCTAATTGGGAAAAAGAATGTCTACAAATAAAAACTACACAGAAGAATTGTGTGAAATTTCTTTCTGTTCTGTTTGTTCAACTAAAAGAGTTGAACCTTAGTTTTGATTGAGCCGTTCTGAAACACACTTTCTGTAGAAAATGCAAGTGGAGATTCGGAGCGCTAAGAGGGTAATAGTGGAAAAAGGAATGTCTCCAAATATAAACTACACAGAATCATTCTGTGAAACTTCTTTCTGATCTGTGCATTCAGCTAACAGAGTTAAACCATACTTTTGATTGAGCAGATCTGAACACTCTTTCTGTAGAAAATGCAACTGGACATTTGGAGCGCTAAGAGAGTAGTAGTGGAAAAAGGAATATATTCAAATATAAACTACACAGAAGCATTCTGTGAAACTTCTTTCTGATCTGAGCATTCAGCTAACAGAGTTAAACCATACTTTTGATTGAGCAGTTTTGAAACACTCTGTCTGTAGAAAATGCAACTGGACATTCGTAGCGCTAAGTGGGTAATAGTGGAAAAAAGAATATATTCAAATATAAACTACACAGAAGCATTGTATGAAACTACTTTCTGTTCTGTGCATTCAACTAACAGAGTTGAACCTTACTTTTGATTGAGCCTTTCTGAAACACTCTTTCTGTAGAAACTGCAATTGGACATTCTGAGCGCTAAGAGGACTATATTGGGAAAAATAATATCTTCAAATAAAAACTACACAGAAGCATTGTGTGAAACTTATTTCTGATATGTTAATTAAGCTAACAGAGTTAAACCATACTTTTGATTGCGCAGTTCTGAACACTCTTTCTGTAGAAAATGCAAGTGGACATTCGGAGCACTAAGAGGGTAATAGTGGAGAAAGGAATATATTCAAATATAAACTACACAGTAGCATTCTGTGAAAATTCTTTCTGTTCTGTTCATTCAACTATCAGAGTTGAACCTTACTTTTGATTGAGCCGTTCTGAAACACTCTTTCTGTAGAAACTGCAATTGGACATGCTAAGCGCTAAGAGGCCTACATTGGGAAAAAGAATATCTTCAAATAAAAACTACACAGATGCATTCTGTGAAACATATTTCTGATCTGTAAATTCAGTTAACAGAGATAAAACATATTTTTGATTGAGCAGTTATGAAACACTCTTTTTGTAGAAAATGCAAGTGGAGATTCGGAGCGCTAAGAGGGTAATAGTGGAAAAAGGAATGTCTTCAAATATAAACTACACAGAATCATTCGGTGAAATTTCTTTCTGATCTGTGCATTCAGCTAACAGAGTTAAACCATACTTTTGATTGAGCAGATCTGAACACTCTTTCTGTAGAAAATGCAACTGGACATTTGGAGCGCTAAGAGCGTAGTAGTGGAAAAAGGAATATATTCAAATATAAACTACACAGAAGCATTCTGTGAAACTTCTTTCTGATCTGAGCATTCAGCTAACAGAGTTAAAACATACTTTTTATTGAGCAGTTTTGAAACACTCTGTCTGTAGAAAATGCAACTGGACATTCTTAGCGCTAAGTGGGTAATAGTGGAAAAAAGAATAGGTTCAAATATAAACTACACAGAAGCATTGTATGAAACTTCTTTCTGTTCTGTGCATTCAACTAACAGAGTTGAACCTTACTTTTGATTGAGCCGTTCTGAAACACTCTTTCTGTAGAAACTGCAATTGGACATTCTGAGCGCTAAGACGCCTAATTGGGAAAAAGAATGTCTACAAATAAAAACTACACAGAAGAATTGTGTGAAACTTCTTTCTGTTCTGTTTGTTCAACTAAAAGAGTTGAACCTTAGTTTTGATTGAGCCGTTCTGAAACACACTTTCTGTAGAATATGCAAGTGGAGATTCGGAGCGCTAAGAGGGTAATAGTGGAAAAAGGAATGTCTCCAAATATAAACTACACAGAATCATTCTGTGAAACTTCTTTCTGATCTGTGCATTCAGCTAACAGAGTTAAACCATACTTTTGATTGAGCAGATCTGAACACTCTTTCTGTAGAAATTGCAACTGGACATTTGGAGCGCTAAGAGAGTAGTAGTGGAAAAAGGAATATATTCAAATATAAACTACACAGAAGCATTCTGTGAAACTTCTTTCTGATCTGAGCATTCAGCTAACAGAGTTAAACCATACTTTTGATTGAGCAGTTTTGAAACACTCTGTCTGTAGAAAATGCAACTGGACATTCGTAGCGCTAAGTGGGTAATAGTGGAAAAAAGAATATATTCAAATATAAACTACACAGAAGCATTGTATGAAACTACTTTCTGTTCTGTGCATTCAACTAACAGAGTTGAACCTTACTTTTGATTGATCCTTTCTGAAACACTCTTTCTGTAGAAACTGCAATTGGACCTTCTGAGCGCTAAGAGGCCTATATTGGGAAAAATAATATCTTCAAATAAAAACTACCCAGAAGCATTGTGTGAAACTTATTTCTGATATGTTCATTAAGCTAACAGAGTTAAACCATACTTTTGATTGCGCAGTTCTGAACACTCTTTCTGTAGAAAATGCAAGTGGACATTCGGAGCGCTAAGAGGGTAATAGTGGAGAAAGGAATATATTCAAATATAAACTACACAGTAGCATTCTGTGAAAATTCTTTCTGTTCTGTGCATTCAACTAACAGAGTAGAACCTTACTTTTGATTGAGCCATTCTGAAACACTCTTTCTGTAGAAACTGCAATTGGACATGCTAAGCGCTAAGAGGCCTACATTGGGAAAAAGAATATCTTCAAATAAAAACTACACAGATGCATTCTGTGAAACATATTTCTGATCTGTAAATTCAGTTAACAGAGATAAAACATATTTTTGATTGAGCAGTTATGAAACACTCTTTTTGTAGAAAATGCAAGTGGAGATTCGGAGCGCTAAGAGGGTAATAGTGGAAAAAGGAATGTCTTCAAATATAAACTACACAGAATCATTCGGTGAAATTTCTTTCTGATCTGTGCATTCAGCTAACAGAGTTAAAACATACTTTTGATTGAGCAGATCTGAACACTCTTTCTGTAGAAAATGCAACTGGACATTTGGAGCGCTAAGAGCGTAGTAGTGGAAAAAGTAATATATTCAAATATAAACTAAACAGAAGCATTCTGTGAAACTTCTTTCTGATCTGAGCATTCAGCTAACAGAGTTAAACCATACTTTTGATTGAGCAGTTTTGAAACACTCTGTCTGTAGAAAATGCAACTGGACATTCTTAGCGCTAAGTGGGTAATAGTGGAAAAAAGAATAGGTTCAAATATAAACTACACAGAAGCATTGTATGAAACTTCTTTCTGTTCTGTGCATTCAACTAACAGAGTTGAACCTTACTTTTGATTGAGCCGTTCTGAAACACTCTTTCTGTAGAAACTGCAATTGGACATTCTGAGCGCTAAGACGCCTAATTGGGAAAAAGAATGTCTACAAATAAAAACTACACAGAAGAATTGTGTGAAATTTCTTTCTGTTCTGTTTGTTCAACTAAAAGAGTTGAACCTTAGTTTTGATTGAGCCGTTCTGAAACACACTTTCTGTAGAAAATGCAAGTGGAGATTCGGAGCGCTAAGAGGGTAATAGTGGAAAAAGGAATGTCTCCAAATATAAACTACACAGAATCATTCTGTGAAACTTCTTTCTGATCTGTGCATTCAGCTAACAGAGTTAAACCATACTTTTGATTGAGCAGATCTGAACACTCTTTCTGTAGAAAATGCAACTGGACATTTGGAGCGCTAAGAGAGTAGTAGTGGAAAAAGGAATATATTCAAATATAAACTACACAGAAGCATTCTGTGAAACTTCTTTCTGATCTGAGCATTCAGCTAACAGAGTTAAACCATACTTTTGATTGAGCAGTTTTGAAACACTCTGTCTGTAGAAAATGCAACTGGACATTCGTAGCGCTAAGTGGGTAATAGTGGAAAAAAGAATATATTCAAATATAAACTACACAGAAGCATTGTATGAAACTACTTTCTGTTCTGTGCATTCAACTAACAGAGTTGAACCTTACTTTTGATTGAGCCTTTCTGAAACACTCTTTCTGTAGAAACTGCAATTGGACATTCTGAGCGCTAAGAGGCCTATATTGGGAAAAATAATATCTTCAAATAAAAACTACACAGAAGCATTGTGTGAAACTTATTTCTGATATGTTCATTAAGCTAACAGAGTTAAACCATACTTTTGATTGCGCAGTTCTGAACACTCTTTCTGTAGAAAATGCAAGTGGACATTCGGAGCGCTAAGAGGGTAATAGTGGAGAAAGGAATATATTCAAATATAAACTACACAGTAGCATTCTGTGAAAATTCTTTCTGTTCTGTTCATTCAACTAACAGAGTTGAACCTTACTTTTGATTGAGCCGTTCTGAAACACTCTTTCTGTAGAAACTGCAATTGGACATGCTAAGCGCTAAGAGGCCTACATTGGGAAAAAGAATATCTTCAAATAAAAACTACACAGATGCATTCTGTGAAACATATTTCTGATCTGTAAATTCAGTTAACAGAGATAAAACATATTTTTGATTGAGCAGTTATGAAACACTCTTTTTGTAGAAAATGCAAGTGGAGATTCGGAGCGCTAAGAGGGTAATAGTGGAAAAAGGAATGTCTTCAAATATAAACTACACAGAATCATTCGGTGAAATTTCTTTCTGATCTGTGCATTCAGCTAACAGAGTTAAACCATACTTTTGATTGAGCAGATCTGAACACTCTTTCTGTAGAAAATGCAACTGGACATTTGGAGCGCTAAGAGCGTAGTAGTGGAAAAAGGAATATATTCAAATATAAACTACACAGAAGCATTCTGTGAAACTTCTTTCTGATCTGAGCATTCAGCTAACAGAGTTAAACCATACTTTTGATTGAGCAGTTTTGAAACACTCTGTCTGTAGAAAATGCAACTGGACATTCTTAGCGCTAAGTGGGTAATAGTGGAAAAAAGAATAGGTTCAAATATAAACTACACAGAAGCATTGTATGAAACTTCTTTCTGTTCTGTGCATTCAACTAACAGAGTTGAACCTTACTTTTGATTGAGCCGTTCTGAAACACTCTTTCTGTAGAAACTGCAATTGGACATTCTGAGCGCTAAGACGCCTAATTGGGAAAAAGAATGTCTACAAATAAAAACTACACAGAAGAATTGTGTGAAACTTCTTTCTGTTCTGTTTGTTCAACTAAAAGAGTTGAACCTTAGTTTTGATTGAGCCGTTCTGAAACACACTTTCTGTAGAAAATGCAAGTGGAGATTCGGAGCGCTAAGAGGGTAATAGTGGAAAAAGGAATGTCTCCAAATATAAACTACACAGAATCATTCTGTGAAACTTCTTTCTGATCTGTGCATTCAGCTAACAGAGTTAAACCATACTTTTGATTGAGCAGATCTGAACACTCTTTCTGTAGAAAATGCAACTGGACATTTGGAGCGCTAAGAGAGTAGTAGTGGAAAAAGGAATATATTCAAATATAAACTACACAGAAGCATTCTGTGAAACTTCTTTCTGATCTGAGCATTCAGCTAACAGAGTTAAACCATACTTTTGATTGAGCAGTTTTGAAACACTCTGTCTGTAGAAAATGCAACTGGACATTCGTAGCGCTAAGTGGGTAATAGTGGAAAAAAGAATATATTCAAATATAAACTACACAGAAGCATTGTATGAAACTACTTTCTGTTCTGTGCATTCAACTAACAGAGTTGAACCTTACTTTTGATTGATCCTTTCTGAAACACTCTTTCTGTAGAAACTGCAATTGGACCTTCTGAGCGCTAAGAGGCCTATATTGGGAAAAATAATATCTTCAAATAAAAACTACCCAGAAGCATTGTGTGAAACTTATTTCTGATATGTTCATTAAGCTAACAGAGTTAAACCATACTTTTGATTGCGCAGTTCTGAACACTCTTTCTGTAGAAAATGCAAGTGGACATTCGGAGCGCTAAGAGGGTAATAGTGGAGAAAGGAATATATTCAAATATAAACTACACAGTAGCATTCTGTGAAAATTCTTTCTGTTCTGTGCATTCAACTAACAGAGTAGAACCTTACTTTTGATTGAGCCATTCTGAAACACTCTTTCTGTAGAAACTGCAATTGGACATGCTAAGCGCTAAGAGGCCTACATTGGGAAAAAGAATATCTTCAAATAAAAACTACACAGATGCATTCTGTGAAACATATTTCTGATCTGTAAATTCAGTTAACAGAGATAAAACATATTTTTGATTGAGCAGTTATGAAACACTCTTTTTGTAGAAAATGCAAGTGGAGATTCGGAGCGCTAAGAGGGTAATAGTGGAAAAAGGAATGTCTTCAAATATAAACTACACAGAATCATTCGGTGAAATTTCTTTCTGATCTGTGCATTCAGCTAACAGAGTTAAAACATACTTTTGATTGAGCAGATCTGAACACTCTTTCTGTAGAAAATGCAACTGGACATTTGGAGCGCTAAGAGCGTAGTAGTGGAAAAAGGAATATATTCAAATATAAACTAAACAGAAGCATTCTGTGAAACTTCTTTCTGATCTGAGCATTCAGCTAACAGAGTTAAACCATACTTTTGATTGAGCAGTTTTGAAACACTCTGTCTGTAGAAAATGCAACTGGACATTCTTAGCGCTAAGTGGGTAATAGTGGAAAAAAGAATAGGTTCAAATATAAACTACACAGAAGCATTGTATGAAACTTCTTTCTGTTCTGTGCATTCAACTAACAGAGTTGAACCTTACTTTTGATTGAGCCGTTCTGAAACACTCTTTCTGTAGAAACTGCAATTGGACATTCTGAGCGCTAAGACGCCTAATTGGGAAAAAGAATGTCTACAAATAAAAACTACACAGAAGAATTGTGTGAAATTTCTTTCTGTTGTGTTTGTTCAACTAAAAGAGTTGAACCTTAGTTTTGATTGAGCCGTTCTGAAACACACTTTCTGTAGAAAATGCAAGTGGAGATTCGGAGCGCTAAGAGGGTAATAGTGGAAAAAGGAATGTCTCCAAATATAAACTACACAGAATCATTCTGTGAAACTTCTTTCTGATCTGTGCATTCAGCTAACAGAGTTAAACCATACTTTTGATTGAGCAGATCTGAACACTCTTTCTGTAGAAAATGCAACTGGACATTTGGAGCGCTAAGAGCGTAGTAGTGGAAAAAGGAATATATTCAAATATAAACTACACAGAAGCATTCTGTGAAACTTCTTTCTGATCTGAGCATTCAGCTAACAGAGTTAAACCATGCTTTTGATTGAGCAGTTTTGAAACACTCTGTCTGTAGAAAATGCAACTGGACATTCTTAGCGCTAAGTGGGTAATAGTGGAAAAAAGAATAGGTTCAAATATAAACTACACAGAAGCATTGTATGAAACTTCTTTCTGTTCTGTGCATTCAACTAACAGAGTTGAACCTTACTTTTGATTGAGCCGTTCTGAAACACTCTTTCTGTAGAAACTGCAATTGGACATTCTGAGCGCTAAGACGCCTAATTGGGAAAAAGAATGTCTACAAATAAAAACTACACAGAAGAATTGTGTGAAACTTCTTTCTGTTCTGTTTGTTCAACTAAAAGAGTTGAACCTTAGTTTTGATTGAGCCGTTCTGAAACACACTTTCTGTAGAAAATGCAAGTGGAGATTCGGAGCGCTAAGAGGGTAATAGTGGAAAAAGGAATGTCTCCAAATATAAACTACACAGAATCATTCTGTGAAACTTCTTTCTGATCTGTGCATTCAGCTAACAGAGTTAAACCATACTTTTGATTGAGCAGATCTGAACACTCTTTCTGTAGAAAATGCAACTGGACATTTGGAGCGCTAAGAGAGTAGTAGTGGAAAAAGGAATATATTCAAATATAAACTACACAGAAGCATTCTGTGAAACTTCTTTCTGATCTGAGCATTCAGCTAACAGAGTTAAACCATACTTTTGATTGAGCAGTTTTGAAACACTCTGTCTGTAGAAAATGCAACTGGAAATTCGTAGCGCTAAGTGGGTAATAGTGGAAAAAAGAATATATTCAAATATAAACTACACAGAAGCATTGTATGAAACTACTTTCTGTTCTGTGCATTCAACTAACAGAGTTGAACCTTACTTTTGATTGAGCCTTTCTGAAACACTCTTTCTGTAGAAACTGCAATTGGACATTCTGAGCGCTAAGAGGCCTATATTGGGAAAAATAATATCTTCAAATAAAAACTACACAGAAGCATTGTGTGAAACTTATTTCTGATATGTTCATTAAGCTAACAGAGTTAAACCATACTTTTGATTGCGCAGTTCTGAACACTCTTTCTGTAGAAAATGCAAGTGGACATTCGGAGCGCTAAGAGGGTAATAGTGGAGAAAGGAATATTTTCAAATATAAACTACACAGTAGCATTCTGTGAAAATTCTTTCTGTTCTGTGCATTCAACTAACAGAGTAGAACCTTACTTTTGATTGAGCCATTCTGAAACACTCTTTCTGTAGAAACTGCAATTGGACATGCTAAGCGCTAAGAGGCCTACATTGGGAAAAAGAATATCTTCAAATAAAAACTACACAGATGCATTCTGTGAAACATATTTCTGATCTGTAAATTCAGTTAACAGAGATAAAACATATTTTTGATTGAGCAGTTATGAAACACTCTTTTTGTAGAAAATGCAAGTGGAGATTCGGAGCGCTAAGAGGGTAATAGTGGAAAAAGGAATGTCTTCAAATATAAACTACACAGAATCATTCGGTGAAATTTCTTTCTGATCTGTGCATTCAGCTAACAGAGTTAAAACATACTTTTGATTGAGCAGATCTGAACACTCTTTCTGTAGAAAATGCAACTGGACATTTGGAGCGCTAAGAGCGTAGTAGTGGAAAAAGGAATATATTCAAATATAAACTAAACAGAAGCATTCTGTGAAACTTCTTTCTGATCTGAGCATTCAGCTAACAGAGTTAATCCATACTTTTGATTGAGCAGTTTTGAAACACTCTGTCTGTAGAAAATGCAACTGGACATTCTTAGCGCTAAGTGGGTAATAGTGGAAAAAAGAATAGGTTCAAATATAAACTACACAGAAGCATTGTATGAAACTTCTTTCTGTTCTGTGCATTCAACTAACAGAGTTGAACCTTACTTTTGATTGAGCCGTTCTGAAACACTCTTTCTGTAGAAACTGCAATTGGACATTCTGAGCGCTAAGACGCCTAATTGGGAAAAAGAATGTCTACAAATAAAAACTACACAGAAGAATTGTGTGAAATTTCTTTCTGTTCTGTTTGTTCAACTAAAAGAGTTGAACTTTAGTTTTGATTGAGCCGTTCTGAAACACACTTTCTGTAGAAAATGCAAGTGGAGATTCGGAGCGCTAAGAGGGTAATAGTGGAAAAAGGAATGTCTCCAAATATAAACTACACAGAATCATTCTGTGAAACTTCTTTCTGATCTGTGCATTCAGCTAACAGATTTAAACCATACTTTTGATTGAGCAGATCTGAACACTCTTTCTGTAGAAAATGCAACTGGACATTTGGAGCGCTAAGAGAGTAGTAGTGGAAAAAGGAATATATTCAAATATAAACTACACAGAAGCATTCTGTGAAAATTCTTTCTGATCTGAGCAATCAGCTAACAGAGTTAAACCATACTTTTGATTGAGCAGTTTTGAAACACTCTGTCTGTAGAAAATGCAACTGGACATTCGTAGCGCTAAGTGGGTAATAGTGGAAAAAAGAATATATTCAAATATAAACTACACAGAAGCATTGTATGAAACTACTTTCTGTTCTGTGCATTCAACTAACAGAGTTGAACCTTACTTTTGATTGAGCCTTTCTGAAACACTCTTTCTGTAGAAACTGCAATTGGACATTGTGAGCGCTAAGAGGCCTATATTGGGAAAAATAATATCTTCAAATAAAAACTACACAGAAGCATTGTGTGAAACTTATTTCTGATATGTTAATTAAGCTAACAGAGTTAAACCATACTTTTGATTGCGGAGTTCTGAACACTCTTTCTGTAGAAAATGCAAGTGGACATTCGGAGCGCTAAGAGGGTAATAGTGGAGAAAGGAATATATTCAAATATAAACTACACAGTAGCATTCTGTGAAAATTCTTTCTTTTCTGTTCATTCAACTAACAGAGTTGAACCTTACTTTTGATTGAGCCGTTCTGAAACACTCTTTCTGTAGAAACTGCAATTGGACATGCTAAGCGCTAAGAGGCCTACATTGGGAAAAAGAATATCTTCAAATAAAAACTACACAGATGCATTCTGTGAAACATATTTCTGATCTGTAAATTCAGTTAACAGAGATAAAACATATTTTTGATTGAGCAGTTATGAAACACTCTTTTTGTAGAAAATGCAAGTGGAGATTCGGAGCGCTAAGAGGGTAATAGTGGAAAAAGGAATGTCTTCAAATATAAACTACACAGAATCATTCGGTGAAATTTCTTTCTGATCTGTGCATTCAGCTAACAGAGTTAAACCATACTTTTGATTGAGCAGATCTGAACACTCTTTCTGTAGAAAATGCAACTGGACATTTGGAGCGCTAAGAGCGTAGTAGTGGAAAAAGTAATATATTCAAATATAAACTACACAGAAGCATTCTGTGAAACTTCTTTCTGATCTGAGCATTCAGCTAACAGAGTTAAACCATACTTTTGATTGAGCAGTTTTGAAACACTCTGTCTGTAGAAAATGCAACTGGACATTCTTAGCGCTAAGTGGGTAATAGTGGAAAAAAGAATAGGTTCAAATATAAACTACACAGAAGCATTGTATGAAACTTCTTTCTGTTCTGTGCATTCAACTAACAGAGTTGAACCTTACTTTTGATTGAGCCTTTCTGAAACACTCTTTCTGTAGAAACTGCAATTGGACATTCTGAGCGCTAAGAGGCCTATATTGGGAAAAATAATATCTTCAAATAAAAACTACACAGAAGCATTGTGTGAAACTTATTTCTGATATGTTCATTAAGCTAACAGAGTTAAACCATACTTTTGATTGCGCAGTTCTGAACACTCTTTCTGTAGAAAATGCAAGTGGACATTCGGAGCGCTAAGAGGGTAATAGTGGAGAAAGGAATATATTCAAATATAAACTACACAGTAGCATTCTGTGAAAATTCTTTCTGTTCTGTGCATTCAACTAACAGAGTAGAACCTTACTTTTGATTGAGCCGTTCTGAAACACTCTTTCTGTAGAAACTGCAATTGGACATGCTAAGCGCTAAGAGGCCTACATTGGGAAAAAGAATATCTTCAAATAAAAACTACACAGATGCATTCTGTGAAACATATTTCTGATCTGTAAATTCAGTTAACAGAGATAAAACATATTTTTGATTGAGCAGTTATGAAACACTCTTTTTGTAGAAAATGCAAGTGGAGATTCGGAGCGCTAAGAGTGTAATAGTGGAAAAAGGAATGTCTTCAAATATAAACTACACAGAATCATTCGGTGAAATTTCTTTCTGATCTGTGCATTCAGCTAACAGAGTTAAAACATAATTTGATTGAGCAGATCTGAACACTCTTTCTGTAGAAAATGCAACTGGACATTTGGAGCGCTAAGAGCGTAGTAGTGGAAAAAGGAATATATTCAAATATAAACTAAACAGAAGCATTCTGTGAAACTTCTTTCTGATCTGAGCATTCAGCTAACAGAGTTAAACCATACTTTTGATTGAGCAGTTTTGAAACACTCTGTCTGTAGAAAATGCAACTGGACATTCTTAGCGCTAAGTGGGTAATAGTGGAAAAAAGAATAGGTTCAAATATAAACTACACAGAAGCATTGTATGAAATTACTTTCTGTTCTGTGCATTCAACTAACAGAGTTGAACCTTACTTTTGATTGAGCCGTTCTGAAACACTCTTTCTGTAGAAACTGCAATTGGACATTCTGAGCGCTAAGACGCCTAATTGGGAAAAAGAATGTCTACAAATAAAAACTACACAGAAGAATTGTGTGAAATTTCTTTCTGTTCTGTTTGTTCAACTAAAAGAGTTGAAACTTAGTTTTGATTGAGCCGTTCTGAAACACACTTTCTGTAGAAAATGCAAGTGGAGATTCGGTGCGCTAAGAGGGTAATAGTGGAAAAAGGAATGTCTCCAAATATAAACTACACAGAATCATTCTGTGAAACTTCTTTCTGATCTGTGCATTCAGCTAACAGAGTTAAACCATACTTTTGATTGAGCAGATCTGAACACTCTTTCTGTAGAAAATGCAACTGGACATTTGGAGCGCTAAGAGAGTAGTAGTGGAAAAAGGAATATATTCAAATATAAACTACACAGAAGCATTCTGTGAAACTTCTTTCTGATCTGAGCATTCAGCTAACAGAGTTAAACCATACTTTTGATTGAGCAGTTTTGAAACACTCTGTCTGTAGAAAATGCAACTGGACATTCGTAGCGCTAAGTGGGTAATAGTGGAAAAAAGAATATATTCAAATATAAACTACACAGAAGCATTGTATGAAACTACTTTCTGTTCTGTGCATTCAACTAACAGAGTTGAACCTTAGTTTTGATTGAGCCTTTCTGAAACACTCTTTCTGTAGAAACTGCAATTGGACATTCTGAGCGCTAAGAGGACTATATTGGGAAAAATAATATCTTCAAATAAAAACTACACAGAAGCATTGTATGAAACTTATTTCTGATATGTTAATTAAGCTAACAGAGTTAAACCATACTTTTGATTGCGCAGTTCTGAACACTCTTTCTGTAGAAAATGCAAGTGGACATTCGGAGCGCTAAGAGGGTAATAGTGGAGAAAGGAATATATTCAAATATAAACTACACAGTAGCATTCTGTGAAAATTCTTTCTGTTCTGTTCATTCAACTAACAGAGTTGAACCTTACTTTTGATTGAGCCGTTCTGAAACACTCTTTCTGTAGAAACTGCAATTGGACATGCTAAGCGCTAAGAGGCCTACATTGGGAAAAAGAATATCTTCAAATAAAAACTACACAGATGCATTCTGTGAAACATCTTTCTGTTCTGTAAATTCAACTAACAGAGTTGAACCTTACTTTTGATTGAGCCGTTCTGAAACACTCTTTCTGTAGAAACTGCAATTGGACATTCTGAGCGCTAAGAGGCCTACATTGGAAAAAGAATATCTTCAAATAAAAACTACACAGATGCATTCTGTGAAACATATTTCTGATCTGTAAATTCAGTTAACAGAGATAAAACATATTTTTGATTGAGCAGTTATGAAACACTCTTTTTGTAGAAAATGCAAGTGGAGATTCGGAGCGCTAAGAGGGTAATAGTGGAAAAAGGAATGTCTTCAAATATAAACTACACAGAATCATTCGGTGAAATTTCTTTCTGATCTGTGCATTCAGCTAACAGAGTTAAACCATACTTTTGATTGAGCAGATCTGAACACTCTTTCTGTAGAAAATGCAACTGGACATTTGGAGCGCTAAGAGCGTAGTAGTGGAAAAAGGAATATATTCAAATATAAACTACACAGAAGCATTCTGTGAAACTTCTTTCTGATCTGAGCATTCAGCTAACAGAGTTAAACCATACTTTTGATTGAGCAGTTTTGAAACACTCTGTCTGTAGAAAATGCAACTGGACATTCTTAGCGCTAAGTCGGTAATAGTGGAAAAAAGAATAGGTTCAAATATAAACTACACAGAAGCATTGTATGAAACTTCTTTCTGTTCTGTGCATTCAACTAACAGAGTTGAACCTTACTTTTGATTGAGCCGTTCTGAAACACTCTTTCTGTAGAAATTGCAATTGGACATTCTGAGCGCTAAGACGCCTAATTGGGAAAAAGAATGTCTACAAATAAAAACTACACAGAAGAATTGTGTGAAACTTCTTTCTGTTCTGTTTGTTCAACTAAAAGAGTTGAACCTTAGTTTTGATTGAGCCGTTCTGAAACACACTTTCTGTAGAAAATGCAAGTGGAGATTCGGAGCGCTAAGAGGGTAATAGTGGAAAAAGGAATGTCTCCAAATATAAACTACACAGAATCATTCTGTGAAACTTCTTTCTGATCTGTGCATTCAGCTAACAGAGTTAAACCATACTTTTGATTGAGCAGATCTGAACACTCTTTCTGTAGAAAATGCAACTGGACATTTGGAGCGCTAAGAGAGTAGTAGTGGAAAAAGGAATATATTCAAATATAAACTACACAGAAGCATTCTGTGAAACTTCTTTCTGATCTGAGCATTCAGCTAACAGAGTTAAACCATACTTTTGATTGAGCAGTTTTGAAACACTCTGTCTGTAGAAAATGCAACTGGACATTCGTAGCGCTAAGTGGGTAATAGTGGAAAAAAGAATATATTCAAATATAAACTACACAGAAGCATTGTATGAAACTACTTTCTGTTCTGTGCATTCAACTAACAGAGTTGAACCTTACTTTTGATTGAGCCTTTCTGAAACACTCTTTCTGTAGAAACTGCAATTGGACATTCTGAGCGCTAAGAGGCCTATATTGGGAAAAATAATATCTTCAAATAAAAACTACACAGAAGCATTGTGTGAAACTTATTTCTGATATGTTAATTAAGCTAACAGAGTTAAACCATACTTTTGATTGCGCAGTTCTGAACACTCTTTCTGTAGAAAATGCAAGTGGACATTCGGAGCGCTAAGAGGGTAATAGTGGAGAAAGGAATATATTCAAATATAAACTACACAGTAGCATTCTGTGAAAATTCTTTCTGTTCTGTTCATTCAACTAACAGAGTTGAACCTTACTTTTGATTGAGCCGTTCTGAAACACTCTTTCTGTAGAAACTGCAATTGGACATGCTAAGCGCTAAGAGGCCTACTTTGGGAAAAAGAATATCTTCAAATAAAAACTACACAGATGCATTCTGTGAAACATATTTCTGATCTGTAAATTCAGTTAACAGAGATAAAACATATTTTTGATTGAGCAGTTATGAAACACTCTTTTTGTAGAAAATGCAAGTGGAGATTCGGAGCGCTAAGAGGGTAATAGTGGAAAAAGGAATGTCTTCAAATATAAACTACACAGAATCATTCGGTGAAATTTCTTTCTGATCTGTGCATTCAGCTAACAGAGTTAAACCATACTTTTGATTGAGCAGATCTGAACACTCTTTCTGTAGAAAATGCAACTGGACATTTGGAGCGCTAAGAGCGTAGTAGTGGAAAAAGGAATATATTCAAATATAAACTACACAGAAACATTCTGTGAAACTTCTTTCTGATCTGAGCATTCAGCTAACAGAGTTAAACCATACTTTTGATTGAGCAGTTTTGAAACACTCTGTCTGTAGAAAATGCAACTGGACATTCTTAGCGCTAAGTGGGTAATAGTGGAAAAAAGAATAGGTTCAAATATAAACTACACAGAAGCATTGTATGAAACTTCTTTCTGTTCTGTGCATTCAACTAACAGAGTTGAACCTTACTTTTGATTGAGCCGTTCTGAAACACTCTTTCTGTAGAAACTGCAATTGGACATTCTGAGCGCTAAGACGCCTAATTGGGAAAAAGAATGTCTACAAATAAAAACTACACAGAAGAATTGTGTGAAACTTCTTTCTGTTCTGTTTGTTCAACAAAAAGAGTTGAACCTTAGTTTTGATTGAGCCGTTCTGAAACACACTTTCTGTAGAAAATGCAAGTGGAGATTCGGAGCGCTAAGAGGGTAATAGTGGAAAAAGGAATGTCTCCAAATATAAACTACACAGAATCATTCTGTGAAACTTCTTTCTTATCTGTGCATTCAGCTAACAGAGTTAAACCATACTTTTGATTGAGCAGATCTGAACACTCTTTCTGTAGAAAATGCAACTGGACATTTGGAGCGCTAAGAGAGTAGTAGTGGAAAAAGGAATATATTCAAATATAAACTACACAGAAGCATTCTGTGAAACTTCTTTCTGATCTGAGCATTCAGCTAACAGTGTTAAACCATACTTTTGATTGAGCAGTTTTGAAACACTCTGTCTGTAGAAAATGCAACTGGACATTCGTAGCGCTAAGTGGGTAATAGTGGAAAAAAGAATATATTCAAATATAAACTACACAGAAGCATTGTATGAAACTACTTTCTGTTCTGTGCATTCAACTAACAGAGTTGAACCTTACTTTTGATTGAGCCTTTCTGAAACACTCTTTCTGTAGAAACTGCAATTGGACATTCTGAGCGCTAAGAGGCCTATATTGGGAAAAATAATATCTTCAAATAAAAACTACACAGAAGCATTGTGTGAAACTTATTTCTGATATGTTCATTAAGCTAACAGAGTTAAACCATACTTTGATTGCGCAGTTCTGAACACTCTTTCTGTAGAAAATGCAAGTGGACATTCGGAGCGCTAAGAGGGTAATAGTGGAGAAAGGAATATATTCAAATATAAACTACACAGTAGCATTCTGTGAAAATTCTTTCTGTTCTGTGCATTCAACTAACAGAGTAGAACCTTACTTTTGATTGAGCCATTCTGAAACACTCTTTCTGTAGAAACTGCAATTGGACATGCTAAGCGCTAAGAGGCCTACATTGGGAAAAAGAATATCTTCAATAAAAACTACACAGATGCATTCTGTGAAACATATTTCTGATCTGTAAATTCAGTTAACAGAGATAAAACATATTTTTGATTGAGCAGTTATGAAACACTCTTTTTGTAGAAAATGCAAGTGGAGATTCGGAGCGCTAAGAGGGTAATAGTGGAAAAAGGAATGTCTTCAAATATAAACTACACAGAGTCATTCGGTTAAATTTCTTTCTGATCTGTGCATTCAGCTAACAGAGTTAAAACATACTTTTGATTGAGCAGATCTGAACACTCTTTCTGTAGAAAATGCAACTGGACATTTGGAGCGCTAAGAGCGTAGTAGTGGAAAAAGGAATATATTCAAATATAAACTAAACAGAAGCATTCTGTGAAACTTCTTTCTGATCTGAGCATTCAGCTAACAGAGTTAAACCATACTTTTGATTGAGCAGTTTTGAAACACTCTGTCTGTAGAAAATGCAACTGGACATTCTTAGCGCTAAGTGGGTAATAGTGGAAAAAAGAATAGGTTCAAATATAAACTGCACAGAAGCATTGTATGAAACTTCTTTCTGTTCTGTGCATTCAACTAACAGAGTTGAACCTTACTTTTGATTGAGCCGTTCTGAAACACTCTTTCTGTAGAAACTGCAATTGGACATTCTGAGCGCTAAGACGCCTAATTGGGAAAAAGAATGTCTACAAATAAAAACTACACAGAAGAATTGTGTGAAATTTCTTTCTGTTCTGTTTGTTCAACTAAAAGATTTGAACCTTAGTTTTGATTGAGCCGTTCTGAAACACACTTTCTGTAGAAAATGCAAGTGGAGATTCGGAGCGCTAAGAGGGTAATAGTGGAAAAAGGAATGTCTCCAAATATAAACTACACAGAATCATTCTGTGAAACTTCTTTCTGATCTGTGCATTCAGCTAACAGAGTTAAACCATACTTTTGATTGAGCAGATCTGAACACTCTTTCTGTAGAAAATGCAACTGGACATTTGGAGCGCTAAGAGAGTAGTAGTGGAAAAAGGAATATATTCAAATATAAACTACACAGAAGCATTCTGTGAAACTTCTTTCTGATCTGAGCATTCAGCTAACAGAGTTAAACCATACTTTTGATTGAGCAGTTTTGAAACACTCTGTCTGTAGAAAATGCAACTGGACATTCGTAGCGCTAAGTGGGTAATAGTGGAAAAAAGAATATATTCAAATATAAACTACACAGAAGCATTGTATGAAACTACTTTCTGTTCTGTGCATTCAACTAACAGAGTTGAACCTTACTTTTGATTGAGCCTTTCTGAAACACTCTTTCTGTAGAAACTGCAATTGGACATTCTGAGCGCTAAGAGGCCTATATTGGGAAAAATAATATCTTCAAATAAAAACTACACAGAAGCATTGTGTGAAACTTATTTCTGATATGTTAATTAAGCTAACAGAGTTAAACCATACTTTTGATTGCGCAGTTCTGAACACTCTTTCTGTAGAAAATGCAAGTGGACATTCGGAGCGCTAAGAGGGTAATAGTGGAGAAAGGAATATATTCAAATATAAACTACACAGTAGCATTCTGTGAAAATTCTTTCTGTTCTGTTCATTCAACTAACAGAGTTGAACCTTACTTTTGATTGAGCCGTTCTGAAACACTCTTTCTGTAGAAACTGCAATTGGACATGCTAAGCGCTAAGAGGCCTACTTTGGGAAAAAGAATATCTTCAAATAAAAACTACACAGATGCATTCTGTGAAACATATTTCTGATCTGTAAATTCAGTTAACAGAGATAAAACATATTTTTGATTGAGCAGTTATGAAACACTCTTTTTGTAGAAAATGCAAGTGGAGATTCGGAGCGCTAAGAGGGTAATAGTGGAAAAAGGAATGTCTTCAAATATAAACTACACAGAATCATTCGGTGAAATTTCTTTCTGATCTGTGCATTCAGCTAACAGAGTTAAACCATACTTTTGATTGAGCAGATCTGAACACTCTTTCTGTAGAAAATGCAACTGGACATTTGGAGCGCTAAGAGCGTAGTAGTGGAAAAAGGAATATATTCAAATATAAACTACACAGAAGCATTCTGTGAAACTTCTTTCTGATCTGAGCATTCAGCTAACAGAGTTAAACCATACTTTTGATTGAGAAGTTTTGAAACACTCTGTCTGTAGAAAATGCAACTGGACATTCTTAGCGCTAAGTGGGTAATAGTGGAAAAAAGAATAGGTTCAAATATAAACTACACAGAAGCATTGTATGAAACTTCTTTCTGTTCTGTGCATTCAACTAACAGAGTTGAACCTTACTTTTGATTGAGCCGTTCTGAAACACTCTTTCTGTAGAAACTGCAATTGGACATTCTGAGCGCTAAGACGCCTAATTGGGAAAAAGAATGTCTACAAATAAAAACTACACAGAAGAATTGTGTGAAACTTCTTTCTGTTCTGTTTGTTCAACAAAAAGAGTTGAACCTTAGTTTTGATTGAGCCGTTCTGAAACACACTTTCTGTAGAAAATGCAAGTGGAGATTCGGAGCGCTAAGAGGGTAATAGTGGAAAAAGGAATGTCTCCAAATATAAACTACACAGAATCATTCTGTGAAACTTCTTTCTGATCTGTGCATTCAGCTAACAGAGTTAAACCATACTTTTGATTGAGCAGATCTGAACACTCTTTCTGTAGAAAATGCAACTGGACATTTGGAGCGCTAAGAGAGTAGTAGTGGAAAAAGGAATATATTCAAATATAAACTACACAGAAGCATTCTGTGAAACTTCTTTCTGATCTGAGCATTCAGCTAACAGAGTTAAACCATACTTTTGATTGAGCAGTTTTGAAACACACTGTCTGTAGAAAATGCAACTGGACATTCGTAGCGCTAAGTGGGTAATAGTGGAAAAAAGAATATATTCAAATATAAACTACACAGAAGCATTGTATGAAACTACTTTCTGTTCTGTGCATTCAACTAACAGAGTTGAACCTTACTTTTGATTGAGCCTTTCTGAAACACTCTTTCTGTAGAAACTGCAATTGGACATTCTGAGCGCTAAGAGGCCTATATTGGGAAAAATAATATCTTCAAATAAAAACTACACAGAAGCATTGTGTGAAACTTATTTCTGATATGTTCATTAAGCTAACAGAGTTAAACCATACTTTTGATTGCGCAGTTCTGAACACTCTTTCTGTAGAAAATGCAAGTGGACATTCGGAGCGCTAAGAGGGTAATATTGGAGAAAGGAATATATTCAAATATAAACTACACAGTAGCATTCTGTGAAAATTCTTTCTGTTCTGTGCATTCAACTAACAGAGTAGAACCTTACTTTTGATTGAGCCATTCTGAAACACTCTTTCTGTAGAAACTGCAATTGGACATGCTAAGCGCTAAGAGGCCTACATTGGGAAAAAGAATATCTTCAAATAAAAACTACACAGATGCATTCTGTGAAACATATTTCTGATCTGTAAATTCAGTTAACAGAGATAAAACATATTTTTGATTGAGCAGTTATGAAACACTCTTTTTGTAGAAAATGCAAGTGGAGATTCGGAGCGCTAAGAGGGTAATAGTGGAAAAAGGAATGTCTTCAAATATAAACTACACAGAATCATTCGGTGAAATTTCTTTCTGATCTGTGCATTCAGCTAACAGAGTTAAAACATACTTTTGATTGAGCAGATCTGAACACTCTTTCTGTAGAAAATGCAACTGGACATTTGGAGCGCTAAGAGCGTAGTAGTGGAAAAAGGAATATATTCAAATATAAACTAAACAGAAGCATTCTGTGAAACTTCTTTCTGATCTGAGCATTCAGCTAACAGAGCTAAACCATACTTTTGATTGAGCAGTTTTGAAACACTCTGTCTGTAGAAAATGCAACTGGACATTCTTAGCGCTAAGTGGGTAATAGTGGAAAAAAGAATAGGTTCAAATATAAACTATACAGAAGCATTGTATGAAACTTCTTTCTGTTCTGTGCATTCAACTAACAGAGTTGAACCTTACTTTTGATTGAGCCGTTCTGAAACACTCTTTCTGTAGAAACTGCAATTGGACATTCTGAGCGCTAAGACGCCTAATTGGGAAAAAGAATGTCTACAAATAAAAACTACACAGAAGAATTGTGTGAAATTTCTTTCAGTTCTGTTTGTTCAACTAAAAGAGTTGAACCTTAGTTTTGATTGAGCCGTTCTGAAACACACTTTCTGTAGAAAATGCAAGTGGAGATTCGGAGCGCTAAGAGGGTAATAGTGGAAAAAGGAATGTCTCCAAATATAAACTACACAGAATCATTCTGTGAAACTTCTTTCTGATCTGTGCATTCAGCTAACAGAGTTAAACCATACTTTTGATTGAGCAGATCTGAACACTCTTTCTGTAGAAAATGCAACTGGACATTTGGAGCGCTAAGAGCGTAGTAGTGGAAAAAGGAATATATTCAAATATAAACTACACAGAAGCATTCTGTGAAACTTCTTTCTGATCTGAGCATTCAGCTAACAGAGTTAAACCATACTTTTGATTGAGCAGTTTTGAAACACTCTGTCTGTAGAAAATGCAACTGGACATTCTTAGCGCTAAGTGGGTAATAGTGGAAAAAAGAATAGGTTCAAATATAAACTACACAGAAGCATTGTATGAAACTTCTTTCTGTTCTGTGCATTCAACTAACAGAGTTGAACCTTACTTTTGATTGAGCCGTTCTGAAACACTCTTTCTGTAGAAACTGCAATTGGACATTCTGAGCGCTAAGACGCCTAATTGGGAAAAAGAATGTCTACAAATAAAAACTACACAGAAGAATTGTGTGAAACTTCTTTCTGTTCTGTTTGTTCAACTAAAAGAGTTGAACCTTAGTTTTGATTGAGCCGTTCTGAAACACACTTTCTGTAGAAAATGCAAGTGGAGATTCGGAGCGCTAAGAGGGTAATAGTGGAAAAAGGAATGTCTCCAAATATAAACTACACAGAATCATTCTGTGAAACTTCTTTGTGATCTGTGCATTCAGCTAACAGAGTTAAACCATACTTTTGATTGAGCAGATCTGAACACTCTTTCTGTAGAAAATGCAACTGGACATTTGGAGCGCTAAGAGAGTAGTAGTGGAAAAAGGAATATATTCAAATATAAACTACACAGAAGCATTCTGTGAAACTTCTTTCTGATCTGAGCATTCAGCTAACAGAGTTAAACCATACTTTTGATTGAGCAGTTTTGAAACACTCTGTCTGTAGAAAATGCAACTGGACATTCGTAGCGCTAAGTGGGTAATAGTGGAAAAAAGAATATATTCAAATATAAACTACACAGAAGCATTGTATGAAACTACTTTCTGTTCTGTGCATTCAACTAACAGAGTTGAACCTTACTTTTGATTGAGCCTTTCTGAAACACTCTTTCTGTAGAAACTGCAATTGGACATTCTGAGCGCTAAGAGGCCTATATTGGGAAAAATAATATCTTCAAATAAAAACTACACAGAAGCATTGTGTGAAACTTATTTCTGATATGTTCATTAAGCTAACAGAGTTAAACCATACTTTTGATTGCGCAGTTCTGAACACTCTTTCTGTAGAAAATGCAAGTGGACATTCGGAGCGCTAAGAGGGTAATAGTGGAGAAAGGAATATATTCAAATATAAACTACACAGTAGCATTCTGTGAAAATTCTTTCTGTTCTGTGCATTCAACTAACAGAGTAGAACCTTACTTTTGATTGAGCCATTCTGAAACACTCTTTCTGTAGAAACTGCAATTGGACATGCTAAGCGCTAAGAGGCCTACATTGGGAAAAAGAATATCTTCAAATAAAAACTACACAGATGCATTCTGTGAAACATATTTCTGATCTGTAAATTCAGTTAACAGAGATAAAACATATTTTTGATTGAGCAGTTATGAAACACTCTTTTTGTAGAAAATGCAAGTGGAGATTCGGAGCGCTAAGAGGGTAATAGTGGAAAAAGGAATGTCTTCAAATATAAACTACACAGAATCATTCGGTGAAATTTCTTTCTGATCTGTGCATTCAGCTAACAGAGTTAAACCATACTTTTGATTGAGCAGATCTGAACACTCTTTCTGTAGAAAATGCAACTGGACATTTGGAGCGCTAAGAGCGTAGTAGTGGAAAAAGGAATATATTCAAATATAAACTACACAGAAGCATTCTGTGAAACTTCTTTCTGATCTGAGCATTCAGCTAACAGAGTTAAACCATACTTTTGATTGAGCAGTTTTGAAACACTCTGTCTGTAGAAAATGCAACTGGACATTCTTAGCGCTAAGTGGGTAATAGTGGAAAAAAGAATAGGTTCAAATATAAACTACACAGAAGCATTGTATGAAACTTCTTTCTGTTCTGTGCATTCAACTAACAGAGTTGAACCTTACTTTTGATTGAGCCGTTCTGAAACACTCTTTCTGTAGAAACTGCAATTGGACATTCTGAGCGCTAAGACGCCTAATTGGGAAAAAGAATGTCTACAAATAAAAACTACACAGAAGAATTGTGTGAAACTTCTTTCTGTTCTGTTTGTTCAACTATAAGAGTTGAACCTTAGTTTTGATTGAGCCGTTCTGAAACACACTTTCTGTAGAAAATGCAAGTGGAGATTCGGAGCGCTAAGAGGGTAATAGTGGAAAAAGGAATGTCTCCAAATATAAACTACACAGAATCATTCTGTGAAACTTCTTTCTGATCTGTGCATTCAGCTAACAGAGTTAAACCATACTTTTGATTGAGCAGATCTGAACACTCTTTCTGTAGAAAATGCAACTGGACATTTGGAGCGCTAAGAGAGTAGTAGTGGAAAAAGGAATATATTCAAATATAAACTACACAGAAGCATTCTGTGAAACTTCTTTCTGATCTGAGCATTCAGCTAACAGAGTTAAACCATACTTTTGATTGAGCAGTTTTGCAACACTCTGTCTGTAGAAAATGCAACTGGACATTCGTAGCGCTAAGTGGGTAATAGTGGAAAAAAGAATATATTCAAATATAAACTACACAGAAGCATTGTATGAAACTACTTTCTGTTCTGTGCATTCAACTAACAGAGTTGAACCTTACTTTTGATTGAGCCTTTCTGAAACACTCTTTCTGTAGAAACTGCAATTGGACATTCTGAGCGCTAAGAGGCCTATATTGGGAAAAATAATATCTTCAAATAAAAACTACACAGAAGCATTGTGTGAAACTTATTTCTGATATGTTCATTAAGCTAACAGAGTTAAACCATACTTTTGATTGCGCAGTTCTGAACACTCTTTCTGTAGAAAATGCAAGTGGAGATTCGGAGCGCTAAGAGGGTAATAGTGGAAAAAGGAATGTCTCCAAATATAAACTACACAGAATCATTCTGTGAAACTTCTTTCTGATCTGTGCATTCAGCTAACAGAGTTAAACCATACTTTTGATTGAGCAGATCTGAACACTCTTTCTGTAGAAAATGCAACTGGACATTTGGAGCGCTAAGAGAGTAGTAGTGGAAAAAGGAATATATTCAAATATAAACTACACAGAAGCATTCTGTGAAACTTCTTTCTGATCTGAGCATTCAGCTAACAGAGTTAAACCATACTTTTGATTGAGCAGTTTTGAAACACTCTGTCTGTAGAAAATGCAACTGGACATTCGTAGCGCTAAGTGGGTAATAGTGGAAAAAAGAATATATTCAAATATAAACTACACAGAAGCATTGTATGAAACTACTTTCTGTTCTGTGCATTCAACTAACAGAGTTGAACCTTACTTTTGATTGAGCCTTTCTGAAACACTCTTTCTGTAGAAACTGCAATTGGACATTCTGAGCGCTAAGAGGCCTATATTGGGAAAAATAATATCTTCAAATAAAAACTACACAGAAGCATTGTGTGAAACTTATTTCTGATATGTTAATTAAGCTAACAGAGTTAAACCATACTTTTGATTGCGCAGTTCTGAACACTCTTTCTGTAGAAAATGCAAGTGGACATTCGGAGCGCTAAGAGGGTAATAGTGGAGAAAGGAATATATTCAAATATAAACTACACAGTAGCATTCTGTGAAAATTCTTTCTGTTCTGTTCATTCAACTAACAGAGTTGAACCTTACTTTTGATTGAGCCGTTCTGAAACACTCTTTCTGTAGAAACTGCAATTGGACATGCTAAGCGCTAAGAGGCCTACTTTGGGAAAAAGAATATCTTCAAATAAAAACTACACAGATGCATTCTGTGAAACATATTTCTGATCTGTAAATTCAGTTAACAGAGATAAAACATATTTTTGATTGAGCAGTTATGAAACACTCTTTTTGTAGAAAATGCAAGTGGAGATTCGGAGCGCTAAGAGGGTAATAGTGGAAAAAGGAATGTCTTCAAATATAAACTACACAGAATCATTCGGTGAAATTTCTTTCTGATCTGTGCATTCAGCTAACAGAGTTAAACCATACTTTTGATTGAGCAGATCTGAACACTCTTTCTGTAGAAAATGCAACTGGACATTTGGAGCGCTAAGAGCGTAGTAGTGGAAAAAGGAATATATTCAAATATAAACTACACAGAAGCATTCTGTGAAACTTCTTTCTGATCTGAGCATTCAGCTAACAGAGTTAAACCATACTTTTGATTGAGAAGTTTTGAAACACTCTGTCTGTAGAAAATGCAACTGGACATTCTTAGCGCTAAGTGGGTAATAGTGGAAAAAAGAATAGGTTCAAATATAAACTACACAGAAGCATTGTATGAAACTTCTTTCTGTTCTGTGCATTCAACTAACAGAGTTGAACCTTACTTTTGATTGAGCCGTTCTGAAACACTCTTTCTGTAGAAACTGCAATTGGACATTCTGAGCGCTAAGACGCCTAATTGGGAAAAAGAATGTCTACAAATAAAAACTACACAGAAGAATTGTGTGAAACTTCTTTCTGTTCTGTTTGTTCAACAAAAAGAGTTGAACCTTAGTTTTGATTGAGCCGTTCTGAAACACACTTTCTGTAGAAAATGCAAGTGGAGATTCGGAGCGCTAAGAGGGTAATAGTGGAAAAAGGAATGTCTCCAAATATAAACTACACAGAATCATTCTGTGAAACTTCTTTCTGATCTGTGCATTCAGCTAACAGAGTTAAACCATACTTTTGATTGAGCAGATCTGAACACTCTTTCTGTAGAAAATGCAACTGGACATTTGGAGCGCTAAGAGAGTAGTAGTGGAAAAAGGAATATATTCAAATATAAACTACACAGAAGCATTCTGTGAAACTTCTTTCTGATCTGAGCATTCAGCTAACAGAGTTAAACCATACTTTTGATTGAGCAGTTTTGAAACACACTGTCTGTAGAAAATGCAACTGGACATTCGTAGCGCTAAGTGGGTAATAGTGGAAAAAAGAATATATTCAAATATAAACTACACAGAAGCATTGTATGAAACTACTTTCTGTTCTGTGCATTCAACTAACAGAGTTGAACCTTACTTTTGATTGAGCCTTTCTGAAACACTCTTTCTGTAGAAACTGCAATTGGACATTCTGAGCGCTAAGAGGCCTATATTGGGAAAAATAATATCTTCAAATAAAAACTACACAGAAGCATTGTGTGAAACTTATTTCTGATATGTTCATTAAGCTAACAGAGTTAAACCATACTTTTGATTGCGCAGTTCTGAACACTCTTTCTGTAGAAAATGCAAGTGGACATTCGGAGCGCTAAGAGGGTAATATTGGAGAAAGGAATATATTCAAATATAAACTACACAGTAGCATTCTGTGAAAATTCTTTCTGTTCTGTGCATTCAACTAACAGAGTAGAACCTTACTTTTGATTGAGCCATTCTGAAACACTCTTTCTGTAGAAACTGCAATTGGACATGCTAAGCGCTAAGAGGCCTACATTGGGAAAAAGAATATCTTCAAATAAAAACTACACAGATGCATTCTGTGAAACATATTTCTGATCTGTAAATTCAGTTAACAGAGATAAAACATATTTTTGATTGAGCAGTTATGAAACACTCTTTTTGTAGAAAATGCAAGTGGAGATTCGGAGCGCTAAGAGGGTAATAGTGGAAAAAGGAATGTCTTCAAATATAAACTACACAGAATCATTCGGTGAAATTTCTTTCTGATCTGTGCATTCAGCTAACAGAGTTAAAACATACTTTTGATTGAGCAGATCTGAACACTCTTTCTGTAGAAAATGCAACTGGACATTTGGAGCGCTAAGAGCGTAGTAGTGGAAAAAGGAATATATTCAAATATAAACTAAACAGAAGCATTCTGTGAAACTTCTTTCTGATCTGAGCATTCAGCTAACAGAGCTAAACCATACTTTTGATTGAGCAGTTTTGAAACACTCTGTCTGTAGAAAATGCAACTGGACATTCTTAGCGCTAAGTGGGTAATAGTGGAAAAAAGAATAGGTTCAAATATAAACTATACAGAAGCATTGTATGAAACTTCTTTCTGTTCTGTGCATTCAACTAACAGAGTTGAACCTTACTTTTGATTGAGCCGTTCTGAAACACTCTTTCTGTAGAAACTGCAATTGGACATTCTGAGCGCTAAGACGCCTAATTGGGAAAAAGTATGTCTACAAATAAAAACTACACAGAAGAATTGTGTGAAATTTCTTTCAGTTCTGTTTGTTCAACTAAAAGAGTTGAACCTTAGTTTTGATTGAGCCGTTCTGAAACACACTTTCTGTAGAAAATGCAAGTGGAGATTCGGTGCGCTAAGAGGGTAATAGTGGAAAAAGGAATGTCTCCAAATATAAACTACACAGAATCATTCTGTGAAACTTCTTTCTGATCTGTGCATTCAGCTAACAGAGTTAAACCATACTTTTGATTGAGCAGATCTGAACACTCTTTCTGTAGAAAATGCAACTGGACATTTGGAGCGCTAAGAGCGTAGTAGTGGAAAAAGGAATATATTCAAATATAAACTACACAGAAGCATTCTGTGAAACTTCTTTCTGATCTGAGCATTCAGCTAACAGAGTTAAACCATACTTTTGATTGAGCAGTTTTGAAACACTCTGTCTGTAGAAAATGCAACTGGACATTCTTAGCGCTAAGTGGGTAATAGTGGAAAAAAGAATAGGTTCAAATATAAACTACACAGAAGCATTGTATGAAACTTCTTTCTGTTCTGTGCATTCAACTAACAGAGTTGAACCTTACTTTTGATTGAGCCGTTCTGAAACACTCTTTCTGTAGAAACTGCAATTGGACATTCTGAGCGCTAAGACGCCTAATTGGGAAAAAGAATGTCTACAAATAAAAACTACACAGAAGAATTGTGTGAAACTTCTTTCTGTTCTGTTTGTTCAACTAAAAGAGTTGAACCTTAGTTTTGATTGAGCCGTTCTGAAACACACTTTCTGTAGAAAATGCAAGTGGAGATTCGGAGCGCTAAGAGGGTAATAGTGGAAAAAGGAATGTCTCCAAATATAAACTACACAGAATCATTCTGTGAAACTTCTTTCTGATCTGTGCATTCAGCTAACAGAGTTAAACCATACTTTTGATTGAGCAGATCTGAACACTCTTTCTGTAGAAAATGCAACTGGACATTTGGAGCGCTAAGAGAGTAGTAGTGGAAAAAGGAATATATTCAAATATAAACTACACAGAAGCATTCTGTGAAACTTCTTTCTGATCTGAGCATTCAGCTAACAGAGTTAAACCATACTTTTGATTGAGCAGTTTTGAAACACTCTGTCTGTAGAAAATGCAACTGGACATTCGTAGCGCTAAGTGGGTAATAGTGGAAAAAAGAATATATTCAAATATAAACTACACAGAAGCATTGTATGAAACTACTTTCTGTTCTGTGCATTCAACTAACAGAGTTGAACCTTACTTTTGATTGAGCCTTTCTGAAACACTCTTTCTGTAGAAACTGCAATTGGACATTCTGAGCGCTAAGAGGCCTATATTGGGAAAAATAATATCTTCAAATAAAAACTACACAGAAGCATTGTGTGAAACTTATTTCTGATATGTTCATTAAGCTAACAGAGTTAAACCATACTTTTGATTGCGCAGTTCTGAACACTCTTTCTGTAGAAAATGCAAGTGGACATTCGGAGCGCTAAGAGGGTAATAGTGGAGAAAGGAATATATTCAAATATAAACTACACAGTAGCATTCTGTGAAAATTCCTTCTGTTCTGTGCATTCAACTAACAGAGTAGAACCTTACTTTTGATTGAGCCATTCTGAAACACTCTTTCTGTAGAAACTGCAATTGGACATGCTAAGCGCTAAGAGGCCTACATTGGGAAAAAGAATATCTTCAAATAAAAACTACACAGATGCATTCTGTGAAACATATTTCTGATCTGTAAATTCAGTTAACAGAGATAAAACATATTTTTGATTGAGCAGTTATGAAACACTCTTTTTGTAGAAAATGCAAGTGGAGATTCGGAGCGCTAAGAGGGTAATAGTGGAAAAAGGAATGTCTTCAAATATAAACTACACAGAATCATTCGGTGAAATTTCTTTCTGATCTGTGCATTCAGCTAACAGAGTTAAACCATACTTTTGATTGAGCAGATCTGAACACTCTTTCTGTAGAAAATGCAACTGGACATTTGGAGCGCTAAGAGCGTAGTAGTGGAAAAAGGAATATATTCAAATATAAACTACACAGAAGCATTCTGTGAAACTTCTTTCTGATCTGAGCATTCAGCTAACAGAGTTAAACCATACTTTTGATTGAGCAGTTTTGAAACACTCTGTCTGTAGAAAATGCAACTGGACATTCTTAGCGCTAAGTGGGTAATAGTGGAAAAAAGAATAGGTTCAAATATAAACTACACAGAAGCATTGTATGAAACTTCTTTCTGTTCTGTGCATTCAACTAACAGAGTTGAACCTTACTTTTGATTGAGCCGTTCTGAAACACTCTTACTGTAGAAACTGCAATTGGACATTCTGAGCGCTAAGACGCCTAATTGGGAAAAAGAATGTCTACAAATAAAAACTACACAGAAGAATTGTGTGAAACTTCTTTCTGTTCTGTTTGTTCAACTATAAGAGTTGAACCTTAGTTTTGATTGAGCCGTTCTGAAACACACTTTCTGTAGAAAATGCAAGTGGAGATTCGGAGCGCTAAGAGGGTAATAGTGGAAAAAGGAATGTCTCCAAATATAAACTACACAGAATCATTCTGTGAAACTTCTTTCTGATCTGTGCATTCAGCTAACAGAGTTAAACCATACTTTTGATTGAGCAGATCTGAACACTCTTTCTGTAGAAAATGCAACTGGACATTTGGAGCGCTAAGAGAGTAGTAGTGGAAAAAGGAATATATTCAAATATAAACTACACAGAAGCATTCTGTGAAACTTCTTTCTGATCTGAGCATTCAGCTAACAGAGTTAAACCATACTTTTGATTGAGCAGTTTTGCAACACTCTGTCTGTAGAAAATGCAACTGGACATTCGTAGCGCTAAGTGGGTAATAGTGGAAAAAAGAATATATTCAAATATAAACTACACAGAAGCATTGTATGAAACTACTTTCTGTTCTGTGCATTCAACTAACAGAGTTGAACCTTACTTTTGATTGAGCCTTTCTGAAACACTCTTTCTGTAGAAACTGCAATTGGACATTCTGAGCGCTAAGAGGCCTATATTGGGAAAAATAATATCTTCAAATAAAAACTACACAGAAGCATTGTGTGAAACTTATTTCTGATATGTTCATTAAGCTAACAGAGTTAAACCATACTTTTGATTGCGCAGTTCTGAACACTCTTTCTGTAGAAAATGCAAGTGGACATTCGGAGCGCTAAGAGGGTAATAGTGGAGAAAGGAATATATTCAAATATAAACTACACAGTAGCATTCTGTGAAAATTCTTTCTGTTCTGTGCATTCAACTAACAGAGTAGAACCTTACTTTTGATTGAGCCATTCTGAAACACTCTTTCTGTAGAAACTGCAATTGGACATGCTAAGCGCTAAGAGGCCTACATTGGGAAAAAGAATATCTTCAAATAAAAACTACACAGATGCATTCTGTGAAACATATTTCTGATCTGTAAATTCAGTTAACAGAGATAAAACATATTTTAGATTGAGCAGTTATGAAACACTCTTTTTGTAGAAAATGTAAGTGGAGATTCGGAGCGCTAAGAGGGTAATAGTGGAAAAAGGAATGTCTTCAAATATAAACTACACAGAATCATTCGGTGAAATTTCTTTCTGATCTGTGCATTCAGCTAACAGAGTTAAAACATACTTTTGATTGAGCAGATCTGAACACTCTTTCTGTAGAAAATGCAACTGGACATTTGGAGCGCTAAGAGCGTAGTAGTGGAAAAAGGAATATATTCAAATATAAACTACACAGAAGCATTCTGTGAAACTTCTTTCTGATCTGAGCATTCAGCTAACAGAGTTAAACCATACTTTTGATTGAGCAGTTTTGAAACACTCTGTCTGTAGAAAATGCAACTGGACATTCTTAGCGCTAAGTGGGTAATAGTGGAAAAAAGAATAGGTTCAAATATAAACTACACAGAAGCATTGTATGAAACTTCTTTCTGTTCTGTGCATTCAACTAACAGAGTTGAACCTTACTTTTGATTGAGCCGTTCTGAAACACTCTTTCTGTAGAAACTGCAATTGGACATTCTGAGCGCTAAGACGCCTAATTGGGAAAAAGAATGTCTACAAATAAAAACTACACAGAAGAATTGTGTGAAATTTCTTTCTGTTCTGTTTGTTCAACTAAAAGAGTTGAACCTTAGTTTTGATTGAGCCGTTCTGAAACACACTTTCTGTAGAAAATGCAAGTGGAGATTCGGAGCGCTAAGAGGGTAATAGTGGAAAAAGGAATGTCTCCAAATATAAACTACACAGAATCATTCTGTGAAACTTCTTTCTGATCTGTGCATTCAGCTAACAGAGTTAAACCATACTTTTGATTGAGCAGATCTGAACACTCTTTCTGTAGAAAATGCAACTGGACATTTGGAGCGCTAAGAGAGTAGTAGTGGAAAAAGGAATATATTCAAATATAAACTACACAGAAGCATTCTGTGAAACTTCTTTCTGATCTGAGCATTCAGCTAACAGAGTTAAACCATACTTTTGATTGAGCAGTTTTGAAACACTCTGTCTGTAGAAAATGCAACTGGACATTCGTAGCGCTAAGTGGGTAATAGTGGAAAAAAGAATATATTCAAATATAAACTACACAGAAGCATTGTATGAAACTACTTTCTGTTCTGTGCATTCAACTAACAGAGTTGAACCTTACTTTTGATTGAGCCTTTCTGAAACACTCTTTCTGTAGAAACTGCAATTGGACATTCTGAGCGCTAAGAGGCCTATATTGGGAAAAATAATATCTTCAAATAAAAACTACACAGAAGCATTGTGTGAAACTTATTTCTGATATGTTAATTAAGCTAACAGAGTTAAACCATACTTTTGATTGCGCAGTTCTGAACACTCTTTCTGTAGAAAATGCAAGTGGACATTCGGAGCGCTAAGAGGGTAATAGTGGAGAAAGGAATATATTCAAATATAAACTACACAGTAGCATTCTGTGAAAATTCTTTCTGTTCTGTTCATTCAACTAACAGAGTTGAACCTTACTTTTGATTGAGCCGTTCTGAAACACTCTTTCTGTAGAAACTGCAATTGGACATGCTAAGCGCTAAGAGGCCTACATTGGGAAAAAGAATATCTTCAAATAAAAACTACACAGATGCATTCTGTGAAACATATTTCTGATCTGTAAATTCAGTTAACAGAGATAAAACATATTTTTGATTGAGCAGTTATGAAACACTCTTTTTGTAGAAAATGCAAGTGGAGATTCGGAGCGCTAAGAGGGTAATAGTGGAAAAAGGAATGTCTTCAAATATAAACTACACAGAATCATTCGGTGAAATTTCTTTCTGATCTGTGCATTCAGCTAACAGAGTTAAACCATACTTTTGATTGAGCAGATCTGAACACTCTTTCTGTAGAAAATGCAACTGGACATTTGGAGCGCTAAGAGCGTAGTAGTGGAAAAAGGAATATATTCAAATATAAACTACACAGAAGCATTCTGTGAAACTTCTTTCTGATCTGAGCATTCAGCTAACAGAGTTAAACCATACTTTTGATTGAGCAGTTTTGAAACACTCTGTCTGTAGAAAATGCAACTGGACATTCTTAGCGCTAAGTGGGTAATAGTGGAAAAAAGAATAGGTTCAAATATAAACTACACAGAAGCATTGTATGAAACTTCTTTCTGTTCTGTGCATTCAACTAACAGAGTTGAACCTTACTTTTGATTGAGCCGTTCTGAAACACTCTTTCTGTAGAAACTGCAATTGGACATTCTGAGCGCTAAGACGCCTAATTGGGAAAAAGAATGTCTACAAATAAAAACTACACAGAAGAATTGTGTGAAACTTCTTTCTGTTCTGTTTGTTCAACTATAAGAGTTGAACCTTAGTTTTGATTGAGCCGTTCTGAAACACACTTTCTGTAGAAAATGCAAGTGGAGATTCGGAGCGCTAAGAGGGTAATAGTGGAAAAAGGAATGTCTCCAAATATAAACTACACAGAATCATTCTGTGAAACTTCTTTCTGATCTGTGCATTCAGCTAACAGAGTTAAACCATACTTTTGATTGAGCAGATCTGAACACTCTTTCTGTAGAAAATGCAACTGGACATTTGGAGCGCTAAGAGAGTAGTAGTGGAAAAAGGAATATATTCAAATATAAACTACACAGAAGCATTCTGTGAAACTTCTTTCTGATCTGAGCATTCAGCTAACAGAGTTAAACCATACTTTTGATTGAGCAGTTTTGAAACACTCTGTCTGTAGAAAATGCAACTGGACATTCGTAGCGCTAAGTGGGTAATAGTGGAAAAAAGAATATATTCAAATATAAACTACACAGAAGCATTGTATGAAACTACTTTCTGTTCTGTGCATTCAACTAACAGAGTTGAACCTTACTTTTGATTGAGCCTTTCTGAAACACTCTTTCTGTAGAAACTGCAATTGGACATTCTGAGCGCTAAGAGGCCTATATTGGGAAAAATAATATCTTCAAATAAAAACTACACAGAAGCATTGTGTGAAACTTATTTCTGATATGTTAATTAAGCTAACAGAGTTAAACCATACTTTTGATTGCGCAGTTCTGAACACTCTTTCTGTAGAAAATGCAAGTGGACATTCGGAGCGCTAAGAGGGTAATAGTGGAGAAAGGAATATATTCAAATATAAACTACACAGTAGCATTCTGTGAAAATTCTTTCTGTTCTGTTCATTCAACTAACAGAGTTGAACCTTACTTTTGATTGAGCCGTTCTGAAACACTCTTTCTGTAGAAACTGCAATTGGACATGCTAAGCGCTAAGAGGCCTACATTGGGAAAAAGAATATCTTCAAATAAAAACTACACAGATGCATTCTGTGAAACATATTTCTGATCTGTAAATTCAGTTAACAGAGATAAAACATATTTTTGATTGAGCAGTTATGAAACACTCTTTTTGTAGAAAATGCAAGTGGAGATTCGGAGCGCTAAGAGATTAATAGTGGAAAAAGGAATGTCTTCAAATATAAACTACACAGAATCATTCGGTGAAATTTCTTTCTGATCTGTGCATTCAGCTAACAGAGTTAAACCATACTTTTGATTGAGCAGATCTGAACACTCTTTCTGTAGAAAATGCAACTGGACATTTGGAGCGCTAAGAGCGTAGTAGTGGAAAAAGGAATATATTCAAATATAAACTACACAGAAGCATTCTGTGAAACTTCTTTCTGATCTGAGCATTCAGCTAACAGAGTTAAACCATGCTTTTGATTGAGCAGTTTTGAAACACTCTGTCTGTAGAAAATGCAACTGGACATTCTTAGCGCTAAGTGGGTAATAGTGGAAAAAAGAATAGGTTCAAATATAAACTACACAGAAGCATTGTATGAAACTTCTTTCTGTTCTGTGCATTCAACTAACAGAGTTGAACCTTACTTTTGATTGAGCCGTTCTGAAACACTCTTTCTGTAGAAACTGCAATTGGACATTCTGAGCGCTAAGACGCCTAATTGGGAAAAAGAATGTCTACAAATAAAAACTACACAGAAGAATTGTGTGAAACTTCTTTCTGTTCTGTTTGTTCAACTATAAGAGTTGAACCTTAGTTTTGATTGAGCCGTTCTGAAACACACTTTCTGTAGAAAATGCAAGTGGAGATTCGGAGCGCTAAGAGGGTAATAGTGGAAAAAGGAATGTCTCCAAATATAAACTACACAGAATCATTCTGTGAAACTTCTTTCTGATCTGTGCATTCAGCTAACAGAGTTAAACCATACTTTTGATTGAGCAGATCAGAACACTCTTTCTGTAGAAAATGCAACTGGACATTTGGAGCGCTAAGAGAGTAGTAGTGGAAAAAGGAATATATTCAAATATAAACTACACAGAAGCATTCTGTGAAACTTCTTTCTGATCTGAGCATTCAGCTAACAGAGTTAAACCATACTTTTGATTGAGCAGTTTTGAAACACTCTGTCTGTAGAAAATGCAACTGGACATTCGTAGCGCTAAGTGGGTAATAGTGGAAAAAAGAATATATTCAAATATAAACTACACAGAAGCATTGTATGAAACTACTTTCTGTTCTGTGCATTCAACTAACAGAGTTGAACCTTACTTTTGATTGAGCCTTTCTGAAACACTCTTTCTGTAGAAACTGCAATTGGACATTCTGAGCGCTAAGAGGCCTATATTGGGAAAAATAATATCTTCAAATAAAAACTACACAGAAGCATTGTGTGAAACTTATTTCTGATATGTTCATTAAGCTATCAGAGTTAAACCATACTTTTGATTGCGCAGTTCTGAACACTCTTTCTGTAGAAAATGCAAGTGGACATTCGGAGCGCTAAGAGGGTAATAGTGGAGAAAGGAATATATTCAAATATAAACTACACAGTAGCATTCTGTGAAAATTCTTTCTGTTCTGTGCATTCAACTAACAGAGTAGAACCTTACTTTTGATTGAGCCATTCTGAAACACTCTTTCTGTAGAAACTGCAATTGGACATGCTAAGCGCTAAGAGGCCTACATTGGGAAAAAGAATATCTTCAAATAAAAACTACACAGATGCATTCTGTGAAACATATTTCTGATCTGTAAATTCAGTTAACAGAGATAAAACATATTTTTGATTGAGCAGTTATGAAACACTCTTTTTGTAGAAAATGCAAGTGGAGATTCGGAGCGCTAAGAGGGTAATAGTGGAAAAAGGAATGTCTTCAAATATAAACTACACAGAATCATTCGGTGAAATTTCTTTCTGATCTGTGCATTCAGCTAACAGAGTTAAAACATACTTTTGATTGAGCAGATCTGAACACTCTTTCTGTAGAAAATGCAACTGGACATTTGGAGCGCTAAGAGCGTAGTAGTGGAAAAAGGAATATATTCAAATATAAACTAAACAGAAGCATTCTGTGAAACTTCTTTCTGATCTGAGCATTCAGCTAACAGAGTTAAACCATACTTTTGATTGAGCAGTTTTGAAACACTCTGTCTGTAGAAAATGCAACTGGACATTCTTAGCGCTAAGTGGGTAATAGTGGAAAAAAGAATAGGTTCAAATATAAACTACACAGAAGCATTGTATGAAACTTCTTTCTGTTCTGTGCATTCAACTAACAGAGTTGAACCTTACTTTTGATTGAGCCGTTCTGAAACACTCTTTCTGTAGAAACTGCAATTGGACATTCTGAGCGCTAAGACGCCTAATTGGGAAAAAGAATGTCTACAAATAAAAACTACACAGAAGAATTGTGTGAAATTTCTTTCTGTTCTGTTTGTTCAACTAAAAGAGTTGAACCTTAGTTTTGATTGAGCCGTTCTGAAACACACTTTCTGTAGAAAATGCAAGTGGAGATTCGGAGCGCTAAGAGGGTAATAGTGGAAAAAGGAATGTCTCCAAATATAAACTACACAGAATCATTCTGTGAAACTTCTTTCTGATCTGTGCATTCAGCTAACAGAGTTAAACCATACTTTTGATTGAGCAGATCTGAACACTCTTTCTGTAGAAAATGCAACTGGACATTTGGAGCGCTAAGAGAGTAGTAGTGGAAAAAGGAATATATTCAAATATAAACTACACAGAAGCATTCTGTGAAACTTCTTTCTGATCTGAGCATTCAGCTAACAGAGTTAAACCATACTTTTGATTGAGCAGTTTTGAAACACTCTGTCTGTAGAAAATGCAACTGGACATTCGTAGCGCTAAGTGGGTAATAGTGGAAAAAAGAATATATTCAAATATAAACTACACAGAAGCATTGTATGAAACTACTTTCTGTTCTGTGCATTCAACTAACAGAGTTGAACCTTACTTTTGATTGAGCCTTTCTGAAACACTCTTTCTGTAGAAACTGCAATTGGACATTCTGAGCGCTAAGAGGCCTATATTGGGAAAAATAATATCTTCAAATAAAAACTACACAGAAGCACTGTGTGAAACTTATTTCTGATATGTTCATTAAGCTAACAGAGTTAAACCATACTTTTGATTGCGCAGTTCTGAACACTCTTTCTGTAGAAAATGCAAGTGGACATTCGGAGCGCTAAGAGGGTAATAGTGGAGAAAGGAATATATTCAAATATAAACTACACAGTAGCATTCTGTGAAAATTCTTTCTGTTCTGTGCATTCAACTAACAGAGTAGAACCTTACTTTTGATTGAGCCATTCTGAAACACTCTTTCTGTAGAAACTGCAATTGGACATGCTAAGCGCTAAGAGGCCTACATTGGGAAAAAGAATATCTTCAAATAAAAACTACACAGATGCATTCTGTGAAACATATTTCTGATCTGTAAATTCAGTTAACAGAGATAAAACATATTTTTGATTGAGCAGTTATGAAACACTCTTTTTGTAGAAAATGCAAGTGGAGATTCGGAGCGCTAAGAGGGTAATAGTGGAAAAAGGAATGTCTTCAAATATAAACTACACAGAATCATTCGGTGAAATTTCTTTCTGATCTGTGCATTCAGCTAACAGAGTTAAAACATACTTTTGATTGAGCAGATCTGAACACTCTTTCTGTAGAAAATGCAACTGGACATTTGGAGCGCTAAGAGCGTAGTAGTGGAAAAAGGAATATATTCAAATATAAACTAAACAGAAGCATTCTGTGAAACTTCTTTCTGATCTGAGCATTCAGCTAACAGAGTTAAACCATACTTTTGATTGAGCAGTTTTGAAACACTCTGTCTGTAGAAAATGCAACTGGACATTCTTAGCGCTAAGTGGGTAATAGTGGAAAAAAGAATAGGTTCAAATATAAACTACACAGAAGCATTGTATGAAACTTCTTTCTGTTCTGTGCATTCAACTAACAGAGTTGAACCTTACTTTTGATTGAGCCGTTCTGAAACACTCTTTCTGTAGAAACTGCAATTGGACATTCTGAGCGCTAAGACGCCTAATTGGGAAAAAGAATGTCTACAAATAAAAACTACACAGAAGAATTGTGTGAAATTTCTTTCTGTTGTGTTTGTTCAACTAAAAGAGTTGAACCTTAGTTTTGATTGAGCCGTTCTGAAACACACTTTCTGTAGAAAATGCAAGTGGAGATTCGGAGCGCTAAGAGGGTAATAGTGGAAAAAGGAATGTCTCCAAATATAAACTACACAGAATCATTCTGTGAAACTTCTTTCTGATCTGTGCATTCAGCTAACAGAGTTAAACCATACTTTTGATTGAGCAGATCTGAACACTCTTTCTGTAGAAAATGCAACTGGACATTTGGAGCGCTAAGAGAGTAGTAGTGGAAAAAGGAATATATTCAAATATAAACTACACAGAAGCATTCTGTGAAACTTCTTTCTGATCTGAGCATTCAGCTAACAGAGTTAAACCATACTTTTGATTGAGCAGTTTTGAAACACTCTGTCTGTAGAAAATGCAACTGGACATTCGTAGCGCTAAGTGGGTAATAGTGGAAAAAAGAATATATTCAAATATAAACTACACAGAAGCATTGTATGAAACTACTTTCTGTTCTGTGCATTCAACTAACAGAGTTGAACCTTACTTTTGATTGAGCCTTTCTGAAACACTCTTTCTGTAGAAACTGCAATTGGACATTCTGAGCGCTAAGAGGCCTATATTGGGAAAAATAATATCTTCAAATAAAAACTACACAGAAGCATTGTGTGAAACTTATTTCTGATATGTTAATTAAGCTAACAGAGTTAAACCATACTTTTGATTGCGCAGTTCTGAACACTCTTTCTGTAGAAAATGCAAGTGGACATTCGGAGCGCTAAGAGGGTAATAGTGGAGAAAGGAATATATTCAAATATAAACTACACAGTAGCATTCTGTGAAAATTCTTTCTGTTCTGTTCATTCAACTAACAGAGTTGAACCTTACTTTTGATTGAGCCGTTCTGAAACACTCTTTCTGTAGAAACTGCAATTGGACATGCTAAGCGCTAAGAGGCCTACATTGGGAAAAAGAATATCTTCAAATAAAAACTACACAGATGCATTCTGTGAAACATATTTCTGATCTGTAAATTCAGTTAACAGAGATAAAACATATTTTTGATTGAGCAGTTATGAAACACTCTTTTTGTAGAAAATGCAAGTGGAGATTCGGAGCGCTAAGGGGGTAATAGTGGAAAAAGGAATGTCTTCAAATATAAACTACACAGAATCATTCGGTGAAATTTCTTTCTGATCTGTGCATTCAGCTAACAGAGTTAAACCATACTTTTGATTGAGCAGATCTGAACACTCTTTCTGTAGAAAATGCAACTGGACATTTGGAGCGCTAAGAGCGTAGTAGTGGAAAAAGGAATATATTCAAATATAAACTACACAGAAGCATTCTGTGAAACTTCTTTCTGATCTGAGCATTCAGCTAACAGAGTTAAACCATACTTTTGATTGAGCAGTTTTGAAACACTCTGTCTGTAGAAAATGCAACTGGACATTCTTAGCGCTAAGTGGGTAATAGTGGAAAAAAGAATAGGTTCAAATATGAACTACACAGAAGCATTGTATGAAACTTCTTTCTGTTCTGTGCATTCAACTAACAGAGTTGAACCTTACTTTTGATTGAGCCGTTCTGAAACACTCTTTCTGTAGAAACTGCAATTGGACATTCTGAGCGCTAAGACGCCTAATTGGGAAAAAGAATGTCTACAAATAAAAACTACACAGAAGAATTGTGTGAAACTTCTTTCTGTTCTGTTTGTTCAACTATAAGAGTTGAACCTTAGTTTTGATTGAGCCGTTCTGAAACACACTTTCTGTAGAAAATGCAAGTGGAGATTCGGAGCGCTAAGAGGGTAATAGTGGAAAAAGGAATGTCTCCAAATATAAACTACACAGAATCATTCTGTGAAACTTCTTTCTGATCTGTGCATTCAGCTAACAGAGTTAAACCATACTTTTGATTGAGCAGATCTGAACACTCTTTCTGTAGAAAATGCAACTGGACATTTGGAGCGCTAAGAGAGTAGTAGTGGAAAAAGGAATATATTCAAATATAAACTACACAGAAGCATTCTGTGAAACTTCTTTCTGATCTGAGCATTCAGATAACAGAGTTAAACCATACTTTTGATTGAGCAGTTTTGAAACACTCTGTCTGTAGAAAATGCAACTGGACATTCGTAGCGCTAAGTGGGTAATAGTGGAAAAAAGAATATATTCAAATATAAACTACACAGAAGCATTGTATGAAACTACTTTCTGTTCTGTGCATTCAACTAACAGAGTTGAACCTTACTTTTGATTGAGCCTTTCTGAAACACTCTTTCTGTAGAAACTGCAATTGGACATTCTGAGCGCTAAGAGGCCTATATTGGGAAAAATAATATCTTCAAATAAAAACTACACAGAAGCATTGTGTGAAACTTATTTCTGATATGTTAATTAAGCTAACAGAGTTAAACCATACTTTTGATTGCGCAGTTCTGAACACTCTTTCTGTAGAAAATGCAAGTGGACATTCGGAGCGCTAAGAGGGTAATAGTGGAGAAAGGAATATATTCAAATATAAACTACACAGTAGCATTCTGTGAAAATTCTTTCTGTTCTGTTCGTTCAACTAACAGAGTTGAACCTTACTTTTGATTGAGCCGTTCTGAAACACTCTTTCTGTAGAAACTGCAATTGGACATGCTAAGCGCTAAGAGGCCTACATTGGGAAAAAGAATATCTTCAAATAAAAACTACACAGATGCATTCTGTGAAACATATTTCTGATCTGTAAATTCAGTTAACAGAGATAAAACATATTTTTGATTGAGCAGTTATGAAACACTCTTTTTGTAGAAAATGCAAGTGGAGATTCGGAGCGCTAAGAGGGTAATAGTGGAAAAAGGAATGTCTTCAAATATAAACTACACAGAATCATTCGGTGAAATTTCTTTCTGATCTGTGCATTCAGCTAACAGAGTTAAACCATACTTTTGATTGAGCAGATCTGAACACTCTTTCTGTAGAAAATGCAACTGGACATTTGGAGCGCTAAGAGCGTAGTAGTGGAAAAAGGAATATATTCAAATATAAACTACACAGAAGCATTCTGTGAAACTTCTTTCTGATCTGAGCATTCAGCTAACAGAGTTAAACCATACTTTTGATTGAGCAGTTTTGAAACACTCTGTCTGTAGAAAATGCAACTGGACATTCTTAGCGCTAAGTGGGTAATAGTGGAAAAAAGAATAGGTTCAAATATAAACTACACAGAAGCATTGTATGAAACTTCTTTCTGTTCTGTGCATTCAACTAACAGAGTTGAACCTTACTTTTGATTGAGCCGTTCTGAAACACTCTTTCTGTAGAAACTGCAATTGGACATTCTGAGCGCTAAGACGCCTAATTGGGAAAAAGAATGTCTACAAATAAAAACTACACAGAAGAATTGTGTGAAACTTCTTTCTGTTCTGTTTGTTCAACTATAAGAGTTGAACCTTAGTTTTGATTGAGCCGTTCTGAAACACACTTTCTGTAGAAAATGCAAGTGGAGATTCGGAGCGCTAAGAGGGTAATAGTGGAAAAAGGAATGTCTCCAAATATAAACTACACAGAATCATTCTGTGAAACTTCTTTCTGATCTGTGCATTCAGCTAACAGAGTTAAACCATACTTTTGATTGAGCAGATCAGAACACTCTTTCTGTAGAAAATGCAACTGGACATTTGGAGCGCTAAGAGAGTAGTAGTGGAAAAAGGAATATATTCAAATATAAACTACACAGAAGCATTCTGTGAAACTTCTTTCTGATCTGAGCATTCAGCTAACAGAGTTAAACCATACTTTTGATTGAGCAGTTTTGAAACACTCTGTCTGTAGAAAATGCAACTGGACATTCGTAGCGCTAAGTGGGTAATAGTGGAAAAAAGAATATATTCAAATATAAACTACACAGAAGCATTGTATGAAACTACTTTCTGTTCTGTGCATTCAACTAACAGAGTTGAACCTTACTTTTGATTGAGCCTTTCTGAAACACTCTTTCTGTAGAAACTGCAATTGGACATTCTGAGCGCTAAGAGGCCTATATTGGGAAAAATAATATCTTCAAATAAAAACTACACAGAAGCATTGTGTGAAACTTATTTCTGATATGTTCATTAAGCTATCAGAGTTAAACCATACTTTTGATTGCGCAGTTCTGAACACTCTTTCTGTAGAAAATGCAAGTGGACATTCGGAGCGCTAAGAGGGTAATAGTGGAGAAAGGAATATATTCAAATATAAACTACACAGTAGCATTCTGTGAAAATTCTTTCTGTTCTGTGCATTCAACTAACAGAGTAGAACCTTACTTTTGATTGAGCCATTCTGAAACACTCTTTCTGTAGAAACTGCAATTGGACATGCTAAGCGCTAAGAGGCCTACATTGGGAAAAAGAATATCTTCAAATAAAAACTACACAGATGCATTCTGTGAAACATATTTCTGATCTGTAAATTCAGTTAACAGAGATAAAACATATTTTTGATTGAGCAGTTATGAAACACTCTTTTTGTAGAAAATGCAAGTGGAGATTCGGAGCGCTAAGAGGGTAATAGTGGAAAAAGGAATGTCTTCAAATATAAACTACACAGAATCATTCGGTGAAATTTCTTTCTGATCTGTGCATTCAGCTAACAGAGTTAAAACATACTTTTGATTGAGCAGATCTGAACACTCTTTCTGTAGAAAATGCAACTGGACATTTGGAGCGCTAAGAGCGTAGTAGTGGAAAAAGGAATATATTCAAATATAAACTAAACAGAAGCATTCTGTGAAACTTCTTTCTGATCTGAGCATTCAGCTAACAGAGTTAAACCATACTTTTGATTGAGTAGTTTTGAAACACTCTGTCTGTAGAAAATGCAACTGGACATTCTTAGCGCTAAGTGGGTAATAGTGGAAAAAAGAATAGGTTCAAATATAAACTACACAGAAGCATTGTATGAAACTTCTTTCTCTTCTGTGCATTCAACTAACAGAGTTGAACCTTACTTTTGATTGAGCCGTTCTGAAACACTCTTTCTGTAGAAACTGCAATTGGACATTCTGAGCGCTAAGACGCCTAATTGGGAAAAAGAATGTCTACAAATAAAAACTACACAGAAGAATTGTGTGAAATTTCTTTCAGTTCTGTTTGTTCAACTAAAAGAGTTGAACCTTAGTTTTGATTGAGCCGTTCTGAAACACACTTTCTTTAGAAAATGCAAGTGGAGATTCGGAGCGCTAAGAGGGTAATAGTGGAAAAAGGAATGTCTCCAAATATAAACTACACAGAATCATTCTGTGAAACTTCTTTCTGATCTGTGCATTCAGCTAACAGAGTTAAACCATACTTTTGATTGAGCAGATCTGAACACTCTTTCTGTAGAAAATGCAACTGGACATTTGGAGCGCTAAGAGAGTAGTAGTGGAAAAAGGAATATATTCAAATATAAACTACACAGAAGCATTCTGTGAAACTTCTTTCTGATCTGAGCATTCAGCTAACAGAGTTAAACCATACTTTTGATTGAGCAGTTTTGAAACACTCTGTCTGTAGAAAATGCAACTGGACATTCGTAGCGCTAAGTGGGTAATAGTGGAAAAAAGAATATATTCAAATATAAACTACACAGAAGCATTGTATGAAACTACTTTCTGTTCTGTGCATTCAACTAACAGAGTTGAACCTTACTTTTGATTGAGCCTTTCTGAAACACTCTTTCTGTAGAAACTGCAATTGGACATTCTGAGCGCTAAGAGGCCTATATTGGGAAAAATAATATCATCAAATAAAAACTACACAGAAGCATTGTGTGAAACTTATTTCTGATATGTTCATTAAGCTAACAGAGTTAAACCATACTTTTGATTGCGTAGTTCTGAACACTCTTTCTGTAGAAAATGCAAGTGGACATTCGGAGCGCTAAGAGGGTAATAGTGGAGAAAGGAATATATTCAAATATAAACTACACAGTAGCATTCTGTGAAAATTCTTTCTGTTCTGTTCATTCAACTAACAGGGTTGAACCTTACTTTTGATTGAGCCGTTCTGAAACACTCTTTCTGTAGAAACTGCAATTGGACATGCTAAGCGCTAAGAGGCCTACATTGGGAAAAAGAATATCTTCAAATAAAAACTACACAGATGCATTCTGTGAAACATATTTCTGATCTGTAAATTCAGTTAACAGAGATAAAACATATTTTTGATTGAGCAGTTATGAAACACTCTTTTTGTAGAAAATGCAAGTGGAGATTCGGAGCGCTAAGAGGGTAATAGTGGAAAAAGGAATGTCTTCAAATATAAACTACACAGAATCATTCGGTGAAATTTCTTTCTGATCTGTGCATTCAGCTAACAGAGTTAAACCATACTTTTGATTGAGCAGATCTGAACACTCTTTCTGTAGAAAATGCAACTGGACATTTGGAGCGCTAAGAGCGTAGTAGTGGAAAAAGGAATATATTCAAATATAAACTACACAGAAGCATTCTGTGAAACTTCTTTCTGATCTGAGCATTCAGCTAACAGAGTTAAACCATACTTTTGATTGAGCAGTTTTGAAACACTCTGTCTGTAGAAAATGCAACTGGACATTCTTAGCGCTAAGTGGGTAATAGTGGAAAAAAGAATAGGTTCAAATATAAACTACACAGAAGCATTGTATGAAACTTCTTTCTGTTCTGTGCATTCAACTAACAGAGTTGAACCTTACTTTTGATTGAGCCGTTCTGAAACACTCTTTCTGTAGAAACTGCAATTGGACATTCTGAGCGCTAAGACGCCTAATTGGGAAAAAGAATGTCTACAAATAAAAACTACACAGAAGAATTGTGTGAAACTTCTTTCTGTTCTGTTTGTTCAACTAAAAGAGTTGAACCTTAGTTTTGATTGAGCCGTTCTGAAACACACTTTCTGTAGAAAATGCAAGTGGAGATTCGGGGCGCTAAGAGGGTAATAGTGGAAAAAGGAATGTCTCCAAATATAAACTACACAGAATCATTCTGTGAAACTTCTTTCTGATCTGTGCATTCAGCTAACAGAGTTAAACCATACTTTTGATTGAGCAGATCTGAACACTCTTTCTGTAGAAAATGCAACTGGACATTTGGAGCGCTAAGAGAGTAGTAGTGGAAAAAGGAATATATTCAAATATAAACTACACAGAAGCATTCTGTGAAACTTCTTTCTGATCTGAGCATTCAGCTAACAGAGTTAAACCATACTTTTGATTGAGCAGTTTTGAAACACTCTGTCTGTAGAAAATGCAACTGGACATTCTTAGCGCTAAGTGGGTAATAGTGGAAAAAAGAATAGGTTCAAATATAAACTACACAGAAGCATTGTATGAAACTTCTTTCTCTTCTGTGCATTCAACTAACAGAGTTGAACCTTACTTTTGATTGAGCCGTTCTGAAACACTCTTTCTGTAGAAACTGCAATTGGACATTCTGAGCGCTAAGACGCCTAATTGGGAAAAAGAATGTCTACAAATAAAAACTACACAGAAGAATTGTGTGAAATTTCTTTCAGTTCTGTTTGTTCAACTAAAAGAGTTGAACCTTAGTTTTGATTGAGCCGTTCTGAAACACACTTTCTTTAGAAAATGCAAGTGGAGATTCGGAGCGCTAAGAGGGTAATAGTGGAAAAAGGAATGTCTCCAAATATAAACTACACAGAATCATTCTGTGAAACTTCTTTCTGATCTGTGCATTCAGCTAACAGAGTTAAACCATACTTTTGATTGAGCAGATCTGAACACTCTTTCTGTAGAAAATGCAACTGGACATTTGGAGCGCTAAGAGAGTAGTAGTGGAAAAAGGAATATATTCAAATATAAACTACACAGAAGCATTCTGTGAAACTTCTTTCTGATCTGAGCATTCAGCTAACAGAGTTAAACCATACTTTTGATTGAGCAGTTTTGAAACACTCTGTCTGTAGAAAATGCAACTGGACATTCGTAGCGCTAAGTGGGTAATAGTGGAAAAAAGAATATATTCAAATATAAACTACACAGAAGCATTGTATGAAACTACTTTCTGTTCTGTGCATTCAACTAACAGAGTTGAACCTTACTTTTGATTGAGCCTTTCTGAAACACTCTTTCTGTAGAAACTGCAATTGGACATTCTGAGCGCTAAGAGGCCTATATTGGGAAAAATAATATCTTCAAATAAAAATTACACAGAAGCATTGTGTGAAACTTATTTCTGATATGTTCATTAAGCTAACAGAGTTAAACCATACTTTTGATTGCGTAGTTCTGAACACTCTTTCTGTAGAAAATGCAAGTGGACATTCGGAGCGCTAAGAGGGTAATAGTGGAGAAAGGAATATATTCAAATATAAACTACACAGTAGCATTCTGTGAAAATTCTTTCTGTTCTGTTCATTCAACTAACAGGGTTGAACCTTACTTTTGATTGAGCCGTTCTGAAACACTCTTTCTGTAGAAACTGCAATTGGACATGCTAAGCGCTAAGAGGCCTACATTGGGAAAAAGAATATCTTCAAATAAAAACTACACAGATGCATTCTGTGAAACATATTTCTGATCTGTAAATTCAGTTAACAGAGATAAAACATATTTTTGATTGAGCAGTTATGAAACACTCTTTTTGTAGAAAATGCAAGTGGAGATTCGGAGCGCTAAGAGGGTAATAGTGGAAAAAGGAATGTCTTCAAATATAAACTACACAGAATCATTCGGTGAAATTTCTTTCTGATCTGTGCATTCAGCTAACAGAGTTAAACCATACTTTTGATTGAGCAGATCTGAACACTCTTTCTGTAGAAAATGCAACTGGACATTTGGAGCGCTAAGAGCGTAGTAGTGGAAAAAGGAATATATTCAAATATAAACTACACAGAAGCATTCTGTGAAACTTCTTTCTGATCTGAGCATTCAGCTAACAGAGTTAAACCATACTTTTGATTGAGCAGTTTTGAAACACTCTGTCTGTAGAAAATGCAACTGGACATTCTTAGCGCTAAGTGGGTAATAGTGGTAAAAAGAATAGGTTCAAATATAAACTACACAGAAGCATTGTATGAAACTTCTTTCTGTTCTGTGCATTCAACTAACAGAGTTGAACCTTACTTTTGATTGAGCCGTTCTGAAACACTCTTTCTGTAGAAACTGCAATTGGACATTCTGAGCGCTAAGACGCCTAATTGGGAAAAAGAATGTCTACAAATAAAAACTACACAGAAGAATTGTGTGAAACTTCTTTCTGTTCTGTTTGTTCAACTATAAGAGTTGAACCTTAGTTTTGATTGAGCCGTTCTGAAACACACTTTCTGTAGAAAATGCAAGTGGAGATTCGGGGCGCTAAGAGGGTAATAGTGGAAAAAGGAATGTCTTCAAATATAAACTACACAGAATCATTCTGTGAAACTTCTTTCTGATCTGTGCATTCAGCTAACAGAGTTAAACCATACTTTTGATTGAGCAGATCTGAACACTCTTTCTGTAGAAAATGCAACTGGACATTTGGAGCGCTAAGAGAGTAGTAGTGGAAAAAGGAATATATTCAAATATAAACTACACAGAAGCATTCTGTGAAACTTCTTTCTGATCTGAGCATTCAGCTAACAGAGTTAAACCATACTTTTGATTGAGCAGTTTTGAAACACTCTGTCTGTAGAAAATGCAACTGGACATTCGTAGCGCTAAGTGGGTAATAGTGGAAAAAAGAATATATTCAAATATAAACTACACAGAAGCATTGTATGAAACTACTTTCTGTTCTGTGCATTCAACTAACAGAGTTGAACCTTACTTTTGATTGAGCCTTTCTGAAACACTCTTTCTGTAGAAACTGCAATTGGACATTCTGAGCGCTAAGAGGCCTATATTGGGAAAAATAATATCTTCAAATAAAAACTACACAGAAGCATTGTGTGAAACTTATTTCTGATATGTTCATTAAGCTATCAGAGTTAAACCATACTTTTGATTGCGCAGTTCTGAACACTCTTTCTGTAGAAAATGCAAGTGGACATTCGGAGCGCTAAGAGGGTAATAGTGGAGAAAGGAATATATTCAAATATAAACTACACAGTAGCATTCTGTGAAAATTCTTTCTGTTCTGTGCATTCAACTAACAGAGTTGAACCTTATTTTGATTGAGCCATTCTGAAACACTCTTTCTGTAGAAACTGCAATTGGACATGCTAAGCGCTAAGAGGCCTACATTGGGAAAAAGAATATCTTCAAATAAAAACTACACAGATGCATTCTGTGAAACATATTTCTGATCTGTAAATTCAGTTAACAGAGATAAAACATATTTTTGATTGAGCAGTTATGAAACACTCTTTTTGTAGAAAATGCAAGTGGAGATTCGGAGCGCTAAGAGGGTAATAGTGGAAAAAGGAATGTCTTCAAATATAAACTACACAGAATCATTCGGTGAAATTTCTTTCTGATCTGTGCATTCAGCTAACAGAGTTAAAACATACTTTTGATTGAGCAGATCTGAACACTCTTTCTGTAGAAAATGCAACTGGACATTTGGAGCGCTAAGAGCGTAGTAGTGGAAAAAGTAATATATTCAAATATAAACTAAACAGAAGCATTCTGTGAAACTTCTTTCTGATCTGAGCATTCAGCTAACAGAGTTAAACCATACTTTTGATTGAGCAGTTTTGAAACACTCTGTCTGTAGAAAATGCAACTGGACATTCTTAGCGCTAAGTGGGTAATAGTGGAAAAAAGAATAGGTTCAAATATAAACTACACAGAAGCATTGTATGAAACTTCTTTCTGTTCTGTGCATTCAACTAACAGAGTTGAACCTTACTTTTGATTGAGCCGTTCTGAAACACTCTTTCTGTAGAAACTGCAATTGGACATTCTGAGCGCTAAGACGCCTAATTGGGAAAAAGAATGTCTACAAATAAAAACTACACAGAAGAATTGTGTGAAATTTCTTTCTGTTGTGTTTGTTCAACTAAAAGAGTTGAACCTTAGTTTTGATTGAGCCGTTCTGAAACACACTTTCTGTAGAAAATGCAAGTGGAGATTCGGAGCGCTAAGAGGGTAATAGTGGAAAAAGGAATGTCTCCAAATATAAACTACACAGAATCATTCTGTGAAACTTCTTTCTGATCTGTGCATTCAGCTAACAGAGTTAAACCATACTTTTGATTGAGCAGATCTGAACACTCTTTCTGTAGAAAATGCAACTGGACATTTGGAGCGCTAAGAGAGTAGTAGTGGAAAAAGGAATATATTCAAATATAAACTACACAGAAGCATTCTGTGAAACTTCTTTCTGATCTGAGCATTCAGCTAACAGAGTTAAACCATACTTTTGATTGAGCAGTTTTGAAACACTCTGTCTGTAGAAAATGCAACTGGACATTCGTAGCGCTAAGTGGGTAATAGTGGAAAAAAGAATATATTCAAATATAAACTACACAGAAGCATTGTATGAAACTACTTTCTGTTCTGTGCATTCAACTAACAGAGTTGAACCTTACTTTTGATTGAGCCTTTCTGAAACACTCTTTCTGTAGAAACTGCAATTGGACATTCTGAGCGCTAAGAGGCCTATATTGGGAAAAATAATATCTTCAAATAAAAACTACACAGAAGCATTGTGTGAAACTTATTTCTGATATGTTAATTAAGCTAACAGAGTTAAACCATACTTTTGATTGCGCAGTTCTGAACACTCTTTCTGTAGAAAATGCAAGTGGACATTCGGAGCGCTAAGAGGGTAATAGTGGAGAAAGGAATATATTCAAATATAAACTACACAGTAGCATTCTGTGAAAATTCTTTCTGTTCTGTTCATTCAACTAACAGAGTTGAACCTTACTTTTGATTGAGCCGTTCTGAAACACTCTTTCTGTAGAAACTGCAATTGGACATGCTAAGCGCTAAGAGGCCTACATTGGGAAAAAGAATATCTTCAAATAAAAACTACACAGATGCATTCTGTGAAACATATTTCTGATCTGTAAATTCAGTTAACAGAGATAAAACATATTTTTGATTGAGCAGTTATGAAACACTCTTTTTGTAGAAAATGCAAGTGGAGATTCGGAGCGCTAAGAGGGTAATAGTGGAAAAAGGAATGTCTTCAAATATAAACTACACAGAATCATTCGGTGAAATTTCTTTCTGATCTGTGCATTCAGCTAACAGAGTTAAACCATACTTTTGATTGAGCAGATCTGAACACTCTTTCTGTAGAAAATGCAACTGGACATTTGGAGCGCTAAGAGCGTAGTAGTGGAAAAAGGAATATATTCAAATATAAACTACACAGAAGCATTCTGTGAAACTTCTTTCTGATCTGAGCATTCAGCTAACAGAGTTAAACCATACTTTTGATTGAGCAGTTTTGAAACACTCTGTCTGTAGAAAATGCAACTGGACATTCTTAGCGCTAAGTGGGTAATAGTGGAAAAAAGAATAGGTTCAAATATAAACTACACAGAAGCATTGTATGAAACTTCTTTCTGTTCTGTGCATTCAACTAACAGAGTTGAACCTTACTTTTGATTGAGCCGTTCTGAAACACTCTTTCTGTAGAAACTGCAATTGGACATTCTGAGCGCTAAGACGCCTAATTGGGAAAAAGAATGTCTACAAATAAAAACTACACAGAAGAATTGTGTGAAACTTCTTTCTGTTCTGTTTGTTCAACAATAAGAGTTGAACCTTAGTTTTGATTGAGCCGTTCTGAAACACACTTTCTGTAGAAAATGCAAGTGGAGATTCGGAGCGCTAAGAGGGTAATAGTGGAAAAAGGAATGTCTCCAAATATAAACTACACAGAATCATTCTGTGAAACTTCTTTCTGATCTGTGCATTCAGCTAACAGAGTTAAACCATACTTTTGATTGAGCAGATCTGAACACTCTTTCTGTAGAAAATGCAACTGGACATTTGGAGCGCTAAGAGAGTAGTAGTGGAAAAAGGAATATATTCAAATATAAACTACACAGAAGCATTCTGTGAAACTTCTTTCTGATCTGAGCATTCAGATAACAGAGTTAAACCATACTTTTGATTGAGCAGTTTTGAAACACTCTGTCTGTAGAAAATGCAACTGGACATTCGTAGCGCTAAGTGGGTAATAGTGGAAAAAAGAATATATTCAAATATAAACTACACAGAAGCATTGTATGAAACTACTTTCTGTTCTGTGCATTCAACTAACAGAGTTGAACCTTACTTTTGATTGAGCCTTTCTGAAACACTCTTTCTGTAGAAACTGCAATTGGACATTCTGAGCGCTAAGAGGCCTATATTGGGAAAAATAATATCTTCAAATAAAAACTACACAGAAGCATTGTGTGAAACTTATTTCTGATATGTTAATTAAGCTAACAGAGTTAAACCATACTTTTGATTGCGCAGTTCTGAACACTCTTTCTGTAGAAAATGCAAGTGGACATTCGGAGCGCTAAGAGGGTAATAGTGGAGAAAGGAATATATTCAAATATAAACTACACAGTAGCATTCTGTGAAAATTCTTTCTGTTCTGTTCATTCAACTAACAGAGTTGAACCTTACTTTTGATTGAGCCGTTCTGAAACACTCTTTCTGTAGAAACTGCAATTGGACATGCTAAGCGCTAAGAGGCCTACATTGGGAAAAAGAATATCTTCAAATAAAAACTACACAGATGCATTCTGTGAAACATATTTCTGATCTGTAAATTCAGTTAACAGAGATAAAACATATTTTTGATTGAGCAGTTATGAAACACTCTTTTTGTAGAAAATGCAAGTGGAGATTCGGAGCGCTAAGAGGGTAATAGTGGAAAAAGGAATGTCTTCAAATATAAACTACACAGAATCATTCGGTGAAATTTCTTTCTGATCTGTGCATTCAGCTAACAGAGTTAAACCATACTTTTGATTGAGCAGATCTGAACACTCTTTCTGTAGAAAATGCAACTGGACATTTGGAGCGCTAAGAGCGTAGTAGTGGAAAAAGGAATATATTCAAATATAAACTACACAGAAGCATTCTGTGAAACTTCTTTCTGATCTGAGCATTCAGCTAACAGAGTTAAACCATACTTTTGATTGAGCAGTTTTGAAACACTCTGTGTGTAGAAAATGCAACTGGACATTCTTAGCGCTAAGTGGGTAATAGTGGAAAAAAGAATAGGTTCAAATATAAACTACACAGAAGCATTGTATGAAACTTCTTTCTGTTCTGTGCATTCAACTAACAGAGTTGAACCTTACTTTTGATTGAGCCGTTCTGAAACACTCTTTCTGTAGAAACTGCAATTGGACATTCTGAGCGCTAAGACGCCTAATTGGGAAAAAGAATGTCTACAAATAAAAACTACACAGAAGAATTGTGTGAAACTTCTTTCTGTTCTGTTTGTTCAACTATAAGAGTTGAACCTTAGTTTTGATTGAGCCGTTCTGAAACACACTTTCTGTAGAAAATGCAAGTGGAGATTCGGAGCGCTAAGTGGGTAATAGTGGAAAAAGGAATGTCTCCAAATATAAACTACACAGAATCATTCTGTGAAACTTCTTTCTGATCTGTGCATTCAGCTAACAGAGTTAAACCATACTTTTGATTGAGCAGATCAGAACACTCTTTCTGTAGAAAATGCAACTGGACATTTGGAGCGCTAAGAGAGTAGTAGTGGAAAAAGGAATATATTCAAATATAAACTACACAGAAGCATTCTGTGAAACTTCTTTCTGATCTGAGCATTCAGCTAACAGAGATAAACCATACTTTTGATTGAGCAGTTTTGAAACACTCTGTCTGTAGAAAATGCAACTGGACATTCGTAGCGCTAAGTGGGTAATAGTGGAAAAAGGAATATATTCAAATATAAACTACACAGAAGCATTGTATGAAACTACTTTCTGTTCTGTGCATTCAACTAACAGAGTTGAACCTTACTTTTGATTGAGCCTTTCTGAAACACTCTTTCTGTAGAAACTGCAATTGGACATTCTGAGCGCTAAGAGGCCTATATTGGGAAAAATAATATCTTCAAATAAAAACTACACAGAAGCATTGTGTGAAACTTATTTCTGATATGTTAATTAAGCTAACAGAGTTAAACCATACTTTTGATTGCGCAGTTCTGAACACTCTTTCTGTAGAAAATGCAAGTGGACATTCGGAGCGCTAAAAGGGTAATAGTGGAGAAAGGAATATATTCAAATATAAACTACACAGTAGCATTCTGTGAAAATTCTTTCTGTTCTGTTCATTCAACTAACAGAGTTGAACCTTACTTTTGATTGAGCCGTTCTGAAACACTCTTTCTGTAGAAACTGCAATTGGACATGCTAAGCGCTAAGAGGCCTACATTGGGAAAAAGAATATCTTCAAATAAAAACTACACAGATGCATTCTGTGAAACATATTTCTGATCTGTAAATTCAGTTAACAGAGATAAAACATATTTTTGATTGAGCAGTTATGAAACACTCTTTTTGTAGAAAATGCAAGTGGAGATTCGGAGCGCTAAGAGGGTAATAGTGGAAAAAGGAATGTCTTCAAATATAAACTACACAGAATCATTCGGTGAAATTTCTTTCTGATCTGTGCATTCAGCTAACAGAGTTAAACCATACTTTTGATTGAGCAGATCTGAACACTCTTTCTGTAGAAAATGCAACTGGACATTTGGAGCGCTAAGAGCGTAGTAGTGGAAAAAGGAATATATTCAAATATAAACTACACAGAAGCATTCTGTGAAACTTCTTTCTGATCTGAGCATTCAGCTAACAGAGTTAAACCATACTTTTGATTGAGCAGTTTTGAAACACTCTGTCTGTAGAAAATGCAACTGGACATTCTTAGCGCTAAGTGGGTAATAGTGGAAAAAAGAATAGGTTCAAATATAAACTACACAGAAGCATTGTATGAAACTTCTTTCTGTTCTGTGCATTCAACTAACAGAGTTGAACCTTACTTTTGATTGAGCCGTTCTGAAACACTCTTTCTGTAGAAACTGCAATTGGACATTCTGAGCGCTAAGACGCCTAATTGGGAAAAAGAATGTCTACAAATAAAAACTACACAGAAGAATTGTGTGAAACTTCTTTCTGTTCTGTTTGTTCAACTATAAGAGTTGAACCTTAGTTTTGATTGAGCCGTTCTGAAACACACTTTCTGTAGAAAATGCAAGTGGAGATTCGGAGCGCTAAGAGGGTAATAGTGGAAAAAGGAATGTCTCCAAATATAAACTACACAGAATCATTCTGTGAAACTTCTTTCTGATCTGTGCATTCAGCTAACAGAGTTAAACCATACTTTTGATTGAGCAGATCAGAACACTCTTTCTGTAGAAAATGCAACTGGACATTTGGAGCGCTAAGAGAGTAGTAGTGGAAAAAGGAATATATTCAAATATAAACTACACAGAAGCATTCTGTGAAACTTCTTTCTGATCTGAGCATTCAGCTAACAGAGTTAAACCATACTTTTGATTGAGCAGTTTTGAAACACTCTGTCTGTAGAAAATGCAACTGGACATTCGTAGCGCTAAGTGGGTAATAGTGGAAAAAAGAATATATTCAAATATAAACTACACAGAAGCATTGTATGAAACTACTTTGTGTTCTGTGCATTCAACTAACAGAGTTGAACCTTACTTTTGATTGAGCCTTTCTGAAACACTCTTTCTGTAGAAACTGCAATTGGACATTCTGAGCGCTAAGAGGCCTATATTGGGAAAAATAATATCTTCAAATAAAAACTACACAGAAGCATTGTGTGAAACTTATTTCTGATATGTTCATTAAGCTATCAGAGTTAAACCATACTTTTGATTGCGCAGTTCTGAACACTCTTTCTGTAGAAAATGCAAGTGGACATTCGGAGCGCTAAGAGGGTAATAGTGGAGAAAGGAATATATTCAAATATAAACTACACAGTAGCATTCTGTGAAAATTCTTTCTGTTCTGTGCATTCAACTAACAGAGTAGAACCTTACTTTTGATTGAGCCATTCTGAAACACTCTTTCTGTAGAAACTGCAATTGGACATGCTAAGCGCTAAGAGGCCTACATTGGGAAAAAGAATATCTTCAAATAAAAACTACACAGATGCATTCTGTGAAACATATTTCTGATCTGTAAATTCAGTTAACAGAGATAAAACATATTTTTGATTGAGCAGTTATGAAACACACTTTTTGTAGAAAATGCAAGTGGAGATTCGGAGCGCTAAGAGGGTAATAGTGGAAAAAGGAATGTCTTCAAATATAAACTACACAGAATCATTCGGTGAAATTTCTTTCTGATCTGTGCATTCAGCTAACAGAGTTAAAACATACTTTTGATTGAGCAGATCTGAACACTCTTTCTGTAGAAAATGCAACTGGACATTTGGAGCGCTAAGAGCGTAGTAGTGGAAAAAGGAATATATTCAAATATAAACAAACAGAAGCATTCTGTGAAACTTCTTTCTGATCTGAGCATTCAGCTAACAGAGTTAAACCATACTTTTGATTGAGCAGTTTTGAAACACTCTGTCTGTAGAAAATGCAACTGGACATTCTTAGCGCTAAGTGGGTAATAGTGGAAAAAAGAATAGGTTCAAATATAAACTACACAGAAGCATTGTATGAAACTTCTTTCTGTTCTGTGCATTCAACTAACAGAGTTGAACCTTACTTTTGATTGAGCCGTTCTGAAACACTCTTTCTGTAGAAACTGCAATTGGACATTCTGAGCGCTAAGACGCCTAATTGGGAAAAAGAATGTCTACAAATAAAAACTACACAGAAGAATTGTGTGAAATTTCTTTCTGTTCTGTTTGTTCAACTAAAAGAGTTGAACCTTAGTTTTGATTGAGCCGTTCTGAAACACACTTTCTGTAGAAAATGCAAGTGGAGATTCGGAGCGCTAAGAGGGTAATAGTGGAAAAAGGAATGTCTCCAAATATAAACTACACAGAATCATTCTGTGAAACTTCTTTCTGATCTGTGCATTCAGCTAACAGAGTTAAACCATACTTTTGATTGAGCAGATCTGAACACTCTTTCTGTAGAAAATGCAACTGGACATTTGGAGCGCTAAGAGAGTAGTAGTGGAAAAAGGAATATATTCAAATATAAACTACACAGAAGCATTCTGTGAAACTTCTTTCTGATCTGAGCATTCAGCTAACAGAGTTAAACCATACTTTTGATTGAGCAGTTTTGAAACACTCTGTCTGTAGAAAATGCAACTGGACATTCGTAGCGCTAAGTGGGTAATAGTGGAAAAAAGAATATATTCAAATATAAACTACACAGAAGCATTGTATGAAACTACTTTCTGTTCTGTGCATTCAACTAACAGAGTTGAACCTTACTTTTGATTGAGCCTTTCTGAAACACTCTTTCTGTAGAAACTGCAATTGGACATTCTTAGCGCTAAGAGGCCTATATTGGGAAAAATAATATCTTCAAATAAAAACTACACAGAAGCATTGTGTGAAACTTATTTCTGATATGTTAATTAAGCTAACAGAGTTAAACCATACTTTTGATTGCGCAGTTCTGAACACTCTTTCTGTAGAAAATGCAAGTGGACATTCGGAGCGCTAAGAGGGTAATAGTGGAGAAAGGAATATATTCAAATATAAACTACACAGTAGCATTCTGTGAAAATTCTTTCTGTTCTGTTCATTCAACTAACAGAGTTGAACCTTACTTTTGATTGAGCCGTTCTGAAACACTCTTTCTGTAGAAACTGCAATTGGACATGCTAAGCGCTAAGAGGCCTACATTGGGAAAAAGAATATCTTCAAATAAAAACTACACAGATGCATTCTGTGAAACATATTTCTGATCTGTAAATTCAGTTAACAGAGATAAAACATATTTTTGATTGAGCAGTTATGAAACACTCTTTTTGTAGAAAATGCAAGTGGAGATTCGGAGCGCTAAGAGGGTAATAGTGGAAAAAGGAATGTCTTCAAATATAAACTACACAGACTCATTCGGTGAAATTTCTTTCTGATCTGTGCATTCAGATAACAGAGTTAAACCATACTTTTGATTGAGCAGATCTGAACACTCTTTCTGTAGAAAATGCAACTGGACATTTGGAGCGCTAAGAGCGTAGTAGTGGAAAAAGGAATATATTCAAATATAAACTACACAGAAGCATTCTGTGAAACTTCTTTCTGATCTGAGCATTCAGCTAACAGAGTTAAACCATACTTTTGATTGAGCAGTTTTGAAACACTCTGTCTGTAGAAAATGCAACTGGACATTCTTAGCGCTAAGTGGGTAATAGTGGAAAAAAGAATAGGTTCAAATATAAACTACACAGAAGCATTGTATGAAACTTCTTTCTGTTCTGTGCATTCAACTAACAGAGTTGAACCTTACTTTTGATTGAGCCGTTCTGAAACACTCTTTCTGTAGAAACTGCAATTGGACATTCTGAGCGCTAAGACGCCTAATTGGGAAAAAGAATGTCTACAAATAAAAACTACACAGAAGAATTGTGTGAAACTTCTTTCTGTTCTGTTTGTTCAACTAAAAGAGTTGAACCTTAGTTTTGATTGAGCCGTTCTGAAACACACTTTCTGTAGAAAATGCAAGTGGAGATTCGGGGCGCTAAGAGGGTAATAGTGGAAAAAGGAATGTCTCCAAATATAAACTACACAGAATCATTCTGTGAAACTTCTTTCTGATCTGTGCATTCAGCTAACAGAGTTAAACCATACTTTTGATTGAGCAGATCTGAACACTCTTTCTGTAGAAAATGCAACTGGACATTTGGAGCGCTAAGAGAGTAGTAGTGGAAAAAGGAATATATTCAAATATAAACTACACAGAAGCATTCTGTGAAACTTCTTTCTGATCTGAGCATTCAGCTAACAGAGTTAAACCATACTTTTGATTGAGCAGTTTTGAAACACTCTGTCTGTAGAAAATGCAACTGGACATTCTTAGCGCTAAGTGGGTAATAGTGGAAAAAAGAATATATTCAAATATAAACTACACAGAAGCATTGTATGAAACTTCTTTCTGTTCTGTGCATTCAACTAACAGAGTTGAACCTTACTTTTGATTGAGCCTTTCTGAAACACTCTTTCTGTAGAAACTGCAATTGGACATTCTGAGCGCTAAGAGGCCTATATTGGGAAAAATAATATCTTCAAATAAAAACTACACAGAAGCATTGTGTGAAACTTATTTCTGATATGTTCATTAAGCTAACAGAGTTAAACCATACTTTTGATTGCGCAGTTCTGAACACTCTTTCTGTAGAAAATGCAAGTGGACATTCGGAGCGCTAAGAGGGTAATAGTGGAAAAAGGAATATATTCAAATATAAACTACACAGTAGCATTCTGTGAAAATTCTTTCTGTTCTGTGCATTCAACTAACAGAGTTGAACCTTACTTTTGATTGAGCCGTTCTGAAACACTCTTTCTGTAGAAACTGCAATTGGACATGCTAAGCGCTAAGAGGCCTACATTGGGAAAAAGAATATCTTCAAATAAAAACTACACAGATGCATTCTGTGAAACATATTTCTGATCTGTAAATTCAGTTAACAGAGATAAAACATATTTTTGATTGAGCAGTTATGAAACACTCTTTTTGTAGAAAATGCAAGTGGAGATTCGGAGCGCTAAGAGGGTAATAGTGGAAAAAGGAATGTCTTCAAATATAAACTACACAGAATCATTCGGTGAAATTTCTTTCTGATCTGTGCATTCAGCTAACAGAGTTAAACCATACTTTTGATTGAGCAGATCTGAACACTCTTTCTGTAGAAAATGCAACTGGACATTTGGAGCGCTAAGAGCGTAGTAGTGGAAAAAGGAATATATTCAAATATAAACTACACAGAAGCATTCTGTGAAACTTCTTTCTGATCTGAGCATTCAGCTAACAGAGTTAAACCATACTTTTGATTGAGCAGTTTTGAAACACTCTGTCTGTAGAAAATGCAACTGGACATTCTTAGCGCTAAGTGGGTAATAGTGGAAAAAAGAATAGGTTCAAATATAAACTACACAGAAGCATTGTATGAAACTTCTTTCTGTTCTGTGCATTCAACTAACAGAGTTGCACCTTACTTTTGATTGAGCCGTTCTGAAACACTCTTTCTGTAGAAACTGCAATTGGACATTCTGAGCGCTAAGACGCCTAATTGGGAAAAAGAATGTCTACAAATAAAAACTACACAGAAGAATTGTGTGAAACTTCTTTCTGTTCTGTTTGTTCAACTATAAGAGTTGAACCTTAGTTTTGATTGAGCCGTTCTGAAACACACTTTCTGTAGAAAATGCAAGTGGAGATTCGGAGCGCTAAGAGGGTAATAGTGGAAAAAGGAATGTCTCCAAATATAAACTACACAGAATCATTCTGTGAAACTTCTTTCTGATCTGTGCATTCAGCTAACAGAGTTATACCATACTTTTGATTGAGCAGATCTGAACACTCTTTCTGTAGAAAATGCAACTGGACATTTGGAGCGCTAAGAGAGTAGTAGTGGAAAAAGGAATATATTCAAATATAAACTACACAGAAGCATTCTGTGAAACTTCTTTCTGATCTGAGCATTCAGCTAACAGAGTTAAACCATACTTTTGATTGAGCAGTTTTGAAACACTCTGTCTGTAGAAAATGCAACTGGACATTCGTAGCGCTAAGTGGGTAATAGTGGAAAAAAGAATATATTCAAATATAAACTACACAGAAGCATTGTATGAAACTACTTTCTGTTCTGTGCATTCAACTAACAGAGTTGAACCTTACTTTTGATTGAGCCTTTCTGAAACACTCTTTCTGTAGAAACTGCAATTGGACATTCTGAGCGCTAAGAGGCCTATATTGGGAAAAATAATATCTTCAAATAAAAACTACACAGAAGCATTGTGTGAAACTTATTTCTGATATGTTAATTAAGCTAACAGAGTTAAACCATACTTTTGATTGCGCAGTTCTGAACACTCTTTCTGTAGAAAATGCAAGTGGACATTCGGAGCGCTAAGAGGGTAATAGTGGAGAAAGGAATATATTCAAATATAAACTACACAGTAGCATTCTGTGAAAATTCTTTCTGTTCTGTTCATTCAACTAACAGAGTTGAACCTTACTTTTGATTGAGCCGTTCTGAAACACTCTTTCTGTAGAAACTGCAATTGGACATGCTAAGCGCTAAGAGGCCTACATTGGGAAAAAGAATATCTTCAAATAAAAACTACACAGATGCATTCTGTGAAACATATTTCTGATCTGTAAATTCAGTTAACAGAGATAAAACATATTTTTGATTGAGCAGTTATGAAACACTCTTTTTGTAGAAAATGCAAGTGGAGATTCGGAGCGCTAAGAGGGTAATAGTGGAAAAAGGAATGTCTTCAAATATAAACTACACAGACTCATTCGGTGAAATTTCTTTCTGATCTGTGCATTCAGATAACAGAGTTAAACCATACTTTTGATTGAGCAGATCTGAACACTCTTTCTGTAGAAAATGCAACTGGACATTTGGAGCGCTAAGAGCGTAGTAGTGGAAAAAGGAATATATTCAAATATAAACTACACAGAAGCATTCTGTGAAACTTCTTTCTGATCTGAGCATTCAGCTAACAGAGTTAAACCATACTTTTGATTGAGCAGTTTTGAAACACTCTGTCTGTAGAAAATGCAACTGGACATTCTTAGCGCTAAGTGGGTAATAGTGGAAAAAAGAATAGGTTCAAATATAAACTACACAGAAGCATTGTATGAAACTTCTTTCTGTTCTGTGCATTCAACTAACAGAGTTGAAACTTACTTTTGATTGAGCCGTTCTGAAACACTCTTTCTGTAGAAACTGCAATTGGACATTCTGAGCGCTAAGACGCCTAATTGGGAAAAAGAATGTCTACAAATAAAAACTACACAGAAGAATTGTGTGAAACTTCTTTCTGTTCTGTTTGTTCAACTAAAAGAGTTGAACCTTAGTTTTGATTGAGCCGTTCTGAAACACACTTTCTGTAGAAAATGCAAGTGGAGATTCGGGGCGCTAAGAGGGTAATAGTGGAAAAAGGAATGTCTCCAAATATAAACTACACAGAATCATTCTGTGAAACTTCTTTCTGATCTGTGCATTCAGCTAACAGAGTTAAACCATACTTTTGATTGAGCAGATCTGAACACTCTTTCTGTAGAAAATGCAACTGGACATTTGGAGCGCTAAGAGAGTAGTAGTGGAAAAAGGAATATATTCAAATATAAACTACACAGAAGCATTCTGTGAAACTTCTTTCTGATCTGAGCATTCAGCTAACAGAGTTAAACCATACTTTTGATTGAGCAGTTTTGAAACACTCTGTCTGTAGAAAATGCAACTGGACATTCTTAGCGCTAAGTGGGTAATAGTGGAAAAAAGAATATATTCAAATATAAACTACACAGAAGCATTGTATGAAACTTCTTTCTGTTCTGTGCATTCAACTAACAGAGTTGAACCTTACTTTTGATTGAGCCTTTCTGAAACACTCTTTCTGTAGAAACTGCAATTGGACATTCTGAGCGCTAAGAGGCCTATATTGGGAAAAATAATATCTTCAAATAAAAACTACACAGAAGCATTGTGTGAAACTTATTTCTGATATGTTCATTAAGCTAACAGAGTTAAACCATACTTTTGATTGCGCAGTTCTGAACACTCTTTCTGTAGAAAATGCAAGTGGACATTCGGAGCGCTAAGAGGGTAATAGTGGAAAAAGGAATATATTCAAATATAAACTACACAGTAGCATTCTGTGAAAATTCTTTCTGTTCTGTGCATTCAACTAACAGAGTTGAACCTTACTTTTGATTGAGCCGTTCTGAAACACTCTTTCTGTAGAAACTGCAATTGGACATGCTAAGCGCTAAGAGGCCTACATTGGGAAAAAGAATATCTTCAAATAAAAACTACACAGATGCATTCTGTGAAACATATTTCTGATCTGTAAATTCAGTTAACAGAGATAAAACATATTTTTGATTGAGCAGTTATGAAACACTCTTTTTGTAGAAAATGCAAGTGGAGATTCGGAGCGCTAAGAGGGTAATAGTGGAAAAAGGAATGTCTTCAAATATAAACTACACAGAATCATTCGGTGAAATTTCTTTCTGATCTGTGCATTCAGCTAACAGAGTTAAACCATACTTTTGATTGAGCAGATCTGAACACTCTTTCTGTAGAAAATGCAACTGGACATTTGGAGCGCTAAGAGCGTAGTAGTGGAAAAAGGAATATATTCAAATATAAACTACACAGAAGCATTCTGTGAAACTTCTTTCTGATCTGAGCATTCAGCTAACAGAGTTAAACCATACTTTTGATTGAGCAGTTTTGAAACACTCTGTCTGTAGAAAATGCAACTGGACATTCTTAGCGCTAAGTGGGTAATAGTGGAAAAAAGAATAGGTTCAAATATAAACTACACAGAAGCATTGTATGAAACTTCTTTCTGTTCTGTGCATTCAACTAACAGAGTTGAACCTTACTTTTGATTGAGCCGTTCTGAAACACTCTTTCTGTAGAAACTGCAATTGGACATTCTGAGCGCTAAGACGCCTAATTGGGAAAAAGAATGTCTACAAATAAAAACTACACAGAAGAATTGTGTGAAACTTCTTTCTGTTCTGTTTGTTCAACTATAAGAGTTGAACCTTAGTTTTGATTGAGCCGTTCTGAAACACACTTTCTGTAGAAAATGCAAGTGGAGATTCGGAGCGCTAAGAGGGTAATAGTGGAAAAAGGAATGTCTCCAAATATAAACTACACAGAATCATTCTGTGAAACTTCTTTCTGATCTGTGCATTCAGCTAACAGAGTTATACCATACTTTTGATTGAGCAGATCTGAACACTCTTTCTGTAGAAAATGCAACTGGACATTTGGAGCGCTAAGAGAGTAGTAGTGGAAAAAGGAATATATTCAAATATAAACTACACAGAAGCATTCTGTGAAACTTCTTTCTGATCTGAGCATTCAGCTAACAGAGTTAAACCATACTTTTGATTGAGCAGTTTTGAAACACTCTGTCTGTAGAAAATGCAACTGGACATTCGTAGCGCTAAGTGGGTAATAGTGGAAAAAAGAATATATTCAAATATAAACTACACAGAAGCATTGTATGAAACTACTTTCTGTTCTGTGCATTCAACTAACAGAGTTGAACCTTACTTTTGATTGAGCCTTTCTGAAACACTCTTTCTGTAGAAACTGCAATTGGACATTCTGAGCGCTAAGAGGCCTATATTGGGAAAAATAATATCTTCAAATAAAAACTACACAGAAGCATTGTGTGAAACTTATTTCTGATATGTTCATTAAGCTAACAGAGTTAAACCATACTTTTGATTGCGCAGTTCTGAACACTCTTTCTGTAGAAAATGCAAGTGGACATTCGGAGCGCTAAGAGGGTAATAGTGGAGAAAGGAATATATTCAAATATAAACTACACAGTAGCATTCTGTGAAAATTCTTTCTGTTCTGTGCATTCAACTAACAGAGTAGAACCTTAATTTTGATTGAGCCATTCTGAAACACTCTTTCTGTAGAAACTGCAATTGGACATGCTAAGCGCTAAGAGGCCTACATTGGGAAAAAGAATATCTTCAAATAAAAACTACACAGATGCATTCTGTGAAACATATTTCTGATCTGTAAATTCAGTTAACAGAGATAAAACATATTTTTGATTGAGCAGTTATGAAACACTCTTTTTGTAGAAAATGCAAGTGGAGATTCGGAGCGCTAAGTGGGTAATAGTGGAAAAAGGAATGTCTTCAAATATAAACTACACAGAATCATTCGGTGAAATTTCTTTCTGATCTGTGCATTCAGCTAACAGAGTTAAAACATACTTTTGATTGAGCAGATCTGAACACTCTTTCTGTAGAAAATGCAACTGGACATTTGGAGCGCTAAGAGCGTAGTAGTGGAAAAAGGAATATATTCAAATATAAACTACACAGAAGCATTCTGTGAAACTTCTTTCTGATCTGAGCATTCAGCTAACAGAGTTAAACCATACATTTGATTGAGCAGTTTTGAAACACTCTGTCTGTAGAAAATGCAACTGGACATTCGTAGCGCTAAGTGGGTAATAGTGGAAAAAAGAATATATTCAAATATAAACTACACAGAAGCATTGTATGAAACTACTTTCTGTTCTGTGCATTCAACTAACAGAGTTGAACCTTACTTTTGATTGAGCCTTTCTGAAACACTCTTTCTGTAGAAACTGCAATTGGACATTCTGAGCGCTAAGAGGCCTATATTGGGAAAAATAATATCTTCAAATAAAAACTACACAGAAGCATTGTGTGAAACTTATTTCTGATATGTTCATTAAGCTATCAGAGTTAAACCATACTTTTGATTGCGCAGTTCTGAACACTCTTTCTGTAGAAAATGCAAGTGGACATTCGGAGCGCTAAGAGGGTAATAGTGGAGAAAGGAATATATTCAAATATAAACTACACAGTAGCATTCTGTGAAAATTCTTTCTGTTCTGTTCATTCAACTAACAGAGTTGAACCTTACTTTTGATTGAGCCGTTCTGAAACACTCTTTCTGTAGAAACTGCAATTGGACATGCTAAGCGCTAAGAGGCCTACATTGGGAAAAAGAATATCTTCAAATAAAAACTACACAGATGCATTCTGTGAAACATATTTCTGATCTGTAAATTCAGTTAACAGAGATAAAACATATTTTTGATTGAGCAGTTATGAAACACTCTTTTTGTAGAAAATGCAAGTGGAGATTCGGAGCGCTAAGAGGGTAATAGTGGAAAAAGGAATGTCTTCAAATATAAACTACACAGACTCATTCGGTGAAATTTCTTTCTGATCTGTGCATTCAGATAACAGAGTTAAACCATACTTTTGATTGAGCAGATCTGAACACTCTTTCTGTAGAAAATGCAACTGGACATTTGGAGCGCTAAGAGCGTAGTAGTGGAAAAAGGAATATATTCAAATATAAACTACACAGAAGCATTCTGTGAAACTTCTTTCTGATATGAGCATTCAGCTAACAGAGTTAAACCATACTTTTGATTGAGCAGTTTTGAAACACTCTGTCTGTAGAAAATGCAACTGGACATTCTTAGCGCTAAGTGGGTAATAGTGGAAAAAAGAATAGGTTCAAATATAAACTACACAGAAGCATTGTATGAAACTTCTTTCTGTTCTGTGCATTCAACTAACAGAGTTGAAACTTACTTTTGATTGAGCCGTTCTGAAACACTCTTTCTGTAGAAACTGCAATTGGACATTCTGAGCGCTAAGACGCCTAATTGGGAAAAAGAATGTCTACAAATAAAAACTACACAGAAGAATTGTGTGAAACTTCTTTCTGTTCTGTTTGTTCAACTAAAAGAGTTGAACCTTAGTTTTGATTGAGCCGTTCTGAAACACACTTTCTGTAGAAAATGCAAGTGGAGATTCGGGGCGCTAAGAGGGTAATAGTGGAAAAAGGAATGTCTCCAAATATAAACTACACAGAATCATTCTGTGAAACTTCTTTCTGATCTGTGCATTCAGCTAACAGAGTTAAACCATACTTTTGATTGAGCAGATCTGAACACTCTTTCTGTAGAAAATGCAACTGGACATTTGGAGCGCTAAGAGAGTAGTAGTGGAAAAAGGAATATATTCAAATATAAACTACACAGAAGCATTCTGTGAAACTTCTTTCTGATCTGAGCATTCAGCTAACAGAGTTAAACCATACTTTTGATTGAGCAGTTTTGAAACACTCTGTCTGTAGAAAATGCAACTGGACATTCTTAGCGCTAAGTGGGTAATAGTGGAAAAAAGAATATATTCAAATATAAACTACACAGAAGCATTGTATGAAACTTCTTTCTGTTCTGTGCATTCAACTAACAGAGTTGAACCTTACTTTTGATTGAGCCTTTCTGAAACACTCTTTCTGTAGAAACTGCAATTGGACATTCTGAGCGCTAAGAGGCCTATATTGGGAAAAATAATATCTTCAAATAAAAACTACACAGAAGCATTGTGTGAAACTTATTTCTGATATGTTCATTAAGCTAACAGAGTTAAACCATACTTTTGATTGCGCAGTTCTGAACACTCTTTCTGTAGAAAATGCAAGTGGACATTCGGAGCGCTAAGAGGGTAATAGTGGAAAAAGGAATATATTCAAATATAAACTACACAGTAGCATTCTGTGAAAATTCTTTCTGTTCTGTGCATTCAACTAACAGAGTTGAACCTTACTTTTGATTGAGCCGTTCTGAAACACTCTTTCTGTAGAAACTGCAATTGGACATGCTAAGCGCTAAGAGGCCTACATTGGGAAAAAGAATATCTTCAAATAAAAACTACACAGATGCATTCTGTGAAACATATTTCTGATCTGTAAATTCAGTTAACAGAGATAAAACATATTTTTGATTGAGCAGTTATGAAACACTCTTTTTGTAGAAAATGCAAGTGGAGATTCGGAGCGCTAAGAGGGTAATAGTGGAAAAAGGAATGTCTTCAAATATAAACTACACAGAATCATTCGGTGAAATTTCTTTCTGATCTGTGCATTCAGCTAACAGAGTTAAACCATACTTTTGATTGAGCAGATCTGAACACTCTTTCTGTAGAAAATGCAACTGGATATTTGGAGCGCTAAGAGCGTAGTAGTGGAAAAAGGAATATATTCAAATATAAACTACACAGAAGCATTCTGTGAAACTTCTTTCTGATCTGAGCATTCAGCTAACAGAGTTAAACCATACTTTTGATTGAGCAGTTTTGAAACACTCTGTCTGTAGAAAATGCAACTGGACATTCTTAGCGCTAAGTGGGTAATAGTGGAAAAAAGAATAGGTTCAAATATAAACTACACAGAAGCATTGTATGAAACTTCTTTCTGTTCTGTGCATTCAACTAACAGAGTTGAACCTTACTTTTGATTGAGCCGTTCTGAAACACTCTTTCTGTAGAAACTGCAATTGGACATTCTGAGCGCTAAGACGCCTAATTGGGAAAAAGAATGTCTACAAATAAAAACTACACAGAAGAATTGTGTGAAACTTCTTTCTGTTCTGTTTGTTCAACTATAAGAGTTGAACCTTAGTTTTGATTGAGCCGTTCTGAAACACACTTTCTGTAGAAAATGCAAGTGGAGATTCGGAGCGCTAAGAGGGTAATAGTGGAAAAAGGAATGTCTCCAAATATAAACTACACAGAATCATTCTGTGAAACTTCTTTCTGATCTGTGCATTCAGCTAACAGAGTTATACCATACTTTTGATTGAGCAGATCTGAACACTCTTTCTGTAGAAAATGCAACTGGACATTTGGAGCGCTAAGAGAGTAGTAGTGGAAAAAGGAATATATTCAAATATAAACTACACAGAAGCATTCTGTGAAACTTCTTTCTGATCTGAGCATTCAGCTAACAGAGTTAAACCATACTTTTGATTGAGCAGTTTTGAAACACTCTGTCTGTAGAAAATGCAACTGGACATTCGTAGCGCTAAGTGGGTAATAGTGGAAAAAAGAATATATTCAAATATAAACTACACAGAAGCATTGTATGAAACTACTTTCTGTTCTGTGCATTCAACTAACAGAGTTGAACCTTACTTTTGATTGAGCCTTTCTGAAACACTCTTTCTGTAGAAACTGCAATTGGACATTCTGAGCGCTAAGAGGCCTATATTGGGAAAAATAATATCTTCAAATAAAAACTACACAGAAGCATTGTGTGAAACTTATTTCTGATATGTTCATTAAGCTAACAGAGTTAAACCATACTTTTGATTGCGCAGTTCTGAACACTCTTTCTGTAGAAAATGCAAGTGGACATTCGGAGCGCTAAGAGGGTAATAGTGGAGAAAGGAATATATTCAAATATAAACTACACAGTAGCATTCTGTGAAAATTCTTTCTGTTCTGTGCATTCAACTAACAGAGTAGAACCTTAATTTTGATTGAGCCATTCTGAAACACTCTTTCTGTAGAAACTGCAATTGGACATGCTAAGCGCTAAGAGGCCTACATTGGGAAAAAGAATATCTTCAAATAAAAACTACACAGATGCATTCTGTGAAACATATTTCTGATCTGTAAATTCAGTTAACAGAGATAAAACATATTTTTGATTGAGCAGTTATGAAACACTCTTTTTGTAGAAAATGCAAGTGGAGATTCGGAGCGCTAAGAGGGTAATAGTGGAAAAAGGAATGTCTTCAAATATAAACTACACAGAATCATTCGGTGAAATTTCTTTCTGATCTGTGCATTCAGCTAACAGAGTTAAAACATACTTTTGATTGAGCAGATCTGAACACTCTTTCTGTAGAAAATGCAACTGGACATTTGGAGCGCTAAGAGCGTAGTAGTGGAAAAAGGAATATATTCAAATATAAACTACACAGAAGCATTCTGTGAAACTTCTTTCTGATCTGAGCATTCAGCTAACAGAGTTAAACCATACATTTGATTGAGCAGTTTTGAAACACTCTGTCTGTAGAAAATGCAACTGGACATTCGTAGCGCTAAGTGGGTAATAGTGGAAAAAAGAATATATTCAAATATAAACTACACAGAAGCATTGTATGAAACTACTTTCTGTTCTGTGCATTCAACTAACAGAGTTGAACCTTACTTTTGATTGAGCCTTTCTGAAACACTCTTTCTGTAGAAACTGCAATTGGACATTCTGAGCGCTAAGAGGCCTATATTGGGAAAAATAATATCTTCAAATAAAAACTACACAGAAGCATTGTGTGAAACTTATTTCTGATATGTTCATTAAGCTATCAGAGTTAAACCATACTTTTGATTGCGCAGTTCTGAACACTCTTTCTGTAGAAAATGCAAGTGGACATTCGGAGCGCTAAGAGGGTAATAGTGGAGAAAGGAATATATTCAAATATAAACTACACAGTAGCATTCTGTGAAAATTCTTTCTGTTCTGTGCATTCAACTAACAGAGTAGAACCTTACTTTTGATTGAGCCATTCTGAAACACTCTTTCTGTAGAAACTGCAATTGGACATGCTAAGCGCTAAGAGGCCTACATTGGGAAAAAGAATATCTTCAAATAAAAACTACACAGATGCATTCTGTGAAACTTATTTCTGATCTGTAAATTCAGTTAACAGAGATAAAACATATTTTTGATTGAGCAGTTATGAAACACTCTTTTTGTAGAAAATGCAAGTGGAGATTCGGAGCGCTAAGAGGGTAATAGTGGAAAAAGGAATGTCTTCAAATATAAACTACACAGAATCATTCGGTGAAATTTCTTTCTGATCTGTGCATTCAGCTAACAGAGTTAAAACATACTTTTGATTGAGCAGATCTGAACACTCTTTCTGTAGAAAATGCAACTGGACATTTGGAGCGCTAAGAGCGTAGTAGTGGAAAAAGGAATATATTCAAATATAAACAAACAGAAGCATTCTGTGAAACTTCTTTCTGATCTGAGCATTCAGCTAACAGAGTTAAACCATACTTTTGATTGAGCAGTTTTGAAACACTCTGTCTGTAGAAAATGCAACTGGACATTCTTAGCGCTAAGTGGGTAATAGTGGAAAAAAGAATAGGTTCAAATATAAACTACACAGAAGCATTGTATGAAACTTCTTTCTGTTCTGTGCATTCAACTAACAGAGTTGAACCTTACTTTTGATTGAGCCGTTCTGAAACACTCTTTCTGTAGAAACTGCAATTGGACATTCTGAGCGCTAAGACGCCTAATTGGGAAAAAGAATGTCTACAAATAAAAACTACACAGAAGAATTGTGTGAAATTTCTTTCTGTTCTGTTTGTTCAACTAAAAGATTTGAACCTAAGTTTTGATTGAGCCGTTCTGAAACACACTTTCTGTAGAAAATGCAAGTGGAGATTCGGAGCGCTAAGAGGGTAATAGTGGAAAAAGGAATGTCTCCAAATATAAACTACACAGAATCATTCTGTGAAACTTCTTTCTGATCTGTGCATTCAGCTAACAGAGTTAAACCATACTTTTGATTGAGCAGATCTGAACACTCTTTCTGTAGAAAATGCAACTGGACATTTGGAGCGCTAAGAGAGTAGTAGTGGAAAAAGGAATATATTCAAATATAAACTACACAGAAGCATTCTGTGAAACTTCTTTCTGATCTGAGCATTCAGCTAACAGAGTTAAACCATACTTTTGATTGAGCAGTTTTGAAACACTCTGTCTGTAGAAAATGCAACTGGACATTCGTAGCGCTAAGTGGGTAATAGTGGAAAAAAGAATATATTCAAATATAAACTACACAGAAGCATTGTATGAAACTACTTTCTGTTCTGTGCATTCAACTAACAGAGTTGAACCTTACTTTTGATTGAGCCTTTCTGAAACACTCTTTCTGTAGAAACTGCAATTGGACATTCTTAGCGCTAAGAGGCCTATATTGGGAAAAATAATATCTTCAAATAAAAACTACACAGAAGCATTGTGTGAAACTTATTTCTGATATGTTAATTAAGCTAACAGAGTTAAACCATACTTTTGATTGCGCAGTTCTGAACACTCTTTCTGTAGAAAATGCAAGTGGACATTCGGAGCGCTAAGAGGGTAATAGTGGAGAAAGGAATATATTCAAATATAAACTACACAGTAGCATTCTGTGAAAATTCTTTCTGTTCTGTTCATTCAACTAACAGAGTTGAACCTTACTTTTGATTGAGCCGTTCTGAAACACTCTTTCTGTAGAAACTGCAATTGGACATGCTAAGCGCTAAGAGGCCTACATTGGGAAAAAGAATATCTTCAAATAAAAACTACACAGATGCATTCTGTGAAACATATTTCTGATCTGTAAATTCAGTTAACAGAGATAAAACATATTTTTGATTGAGCAGTTATGAAACACTCTTTTTGTAGAAAATGCAAGTGGAGATTCGGAGCGCTAAGAGGGTAATAGTGGAAAAAGGAATGTCTTCAAATATAAACTACACAGACTCATTCGGTGAAATTTCTTTCTGATCTGTGCATTCAGATAACAGAGTTAAACCATACTTTTGATTGAGCAGATCTGAACACTCTTTCTGTAGAAAATGCAACTGGACATTTGGAGCGCTAAGAGCGTAGTAGTGGAAAAAGGAATATATTAAAATATAAACTACACAGAAGCATTCTGTGAAACTTCTTTCTGATCTGAGCATTCAGCTAACAGAGTTAAACCATACTTTTGATTGAGCAGTTTTGAAACATTCTGTCTGTAGAAAATGCAACTGGACATTCTTAGCGCTAAGTGGGTAATAGTGGAAAAAAGAATAGGTTCAAATATAAACTACACAGAAGCATTGTATGAAACTTCTTTCTGTTCTGTGCATTCAACTAACAGAGTTGAACCTTACTTTTGATTGAGCCGTTCTGAAACACTCTTTCTGTAGAAACTGCAATTGGACATTCTGAGCGCTAAGACGCCTAATTGGGAAAAAGAATGTCTACAAATAAAAACTACACAGAAGAATTGTGTGAAACTTCTTTCTGTTCTGTTTGTTCAACTAAAAGAGTTGAACCTTAGTTTTGATTGAGCCGGTCTGAAACACACTTTCTGTAGAAAATGCAAGTGGAGATTCGGGGCGCTAAGAGGGTAATAGTGGAAAAAGGAATGTCTCCAAATATAAACTACACAGAATCATTCTGTGAAACTTCTTTCTGATCTGTGCATTCAGCTAACAGAGTTAAACCATACTTTTGATTGAGCAGATCTGAACACTCTTTCTGTAGAAAATGCAACTGGACATTTGGAGCGCTAAGAGAGTAGTAGTGGAAAAAGGAATATATTCAAATATAAACTACACAGAAGCATTCTGTGAAACTTCTTTCTGATCTGAGCATTCAGCTAACAGAGTTAAACCATATTTTGATTGAGCAGTTTTGAAACACTCTGTCTGTAGAAAATGCAACTGGACATTCGTAGCGCTAAGTGGGTAATAGTGGAAAAAAGAATATATTCAAATATAAACTACACAGAAGCATTGTATGAAACTACTTTCTGTTCTGTGCATTCAAATAACAGAGTTGAACCTTACTTTTGATTGAGCCTTTCTGAAACACTCTTTCTGTAGAAACTGCAATTGGACATTCTGAGCGCTAAGAGGCCTATATTGGGAAAAATAATATCTTCAAATAAAAACTACACAGAAGCATTGTGTGAAACTTATTTCTGATATGTTCATTAAGCTAACAGAGTTAAACCATACTTTTGATTGCGCAGTTCTGAACACTCTTTCTGTAGAAAATGCAAGTGGACATTCGGAGCGCTAAGAGGGTAATAGTGGAAAAAGGAATATATTCAAATATAAACTACACAGTAGCATTCTGTGAAAATTCTTTCTGTTCTGTGCATTCAACTAACAGAGTTGAACCTTACTTTTGATTGAGCCGTTCTGAAACACTCTTTCTGTAGAAACTGCAATTGGACATGCTAAGCGCTAAGAGGCCTACATTGGGAAAAAGAATATCTTCAAATAAAAACTACACAGATGCATTCTGTGAAACATATTTCTGATCTGTAAATTCAGTTAACAGAGATAAAACATATTTTTGATTGAGCAGTTATGAAACACTCTTTTTGTAGAAAATGCAAGTGGAGATTCGGAGCGCTAAGAGAATAATAGTGGAAAAAGGAATGTCTTCAAATATAAACTACACAGAATCATTCGGTGAAATTTCTTTCTGATCTGTGCATTCAGCTAACAGAGTTAAACCATACTTTTGATTGAGCAGATCTGAACACTCTTTCTGTAGAAAATGCAACTGGACATTTGGAGCGCTAAGAGCGTAGTAGTGGAAAAAGGAATATATTCAAATATAAACTACACAGAAGCATTCTGTGAAACTTCTTTCTGATCTGAGCATTCAGCTAACAGAGTTAAACCATACTTTTGATTGAGCAGTTTTGAAACACTCTGTCTGTAGAAAATGCAACTGGACATTCTTAGCGCTAAGTGGGTAATAGTGGAAAAAAGAATAGGTTCAAATATAAACTACACAGAAGCATTGTATGAAACTTCTTTCTGTTCTGTGCATTCAACTAACAGAGTTGAACCTTACTTTTGATTGAGCCGTTCTGAAACACTCTTTCTGTAGAAACTGCAATTGGACATTCTGAGCGCTAAGACGCCTAATTGGGAAAAAGAATGTCTACAAATAAAAACTACACAGAAGAATTGTGTGAAACTTCTTTCTGTTCTGTTTGTTCAACTATAAGAGTTGAACCTTAGTTTTGATTGAGCCGTTCTGAAACACACTTTCTGTAGAAAATGCAAGTGGAGATTCGGAGCGCTAAGAGGGTAATAGTGGAAAAAGGAATGTCTCCAAATATAAACTACACAGAATCATTCTGTGAAACTTCTTTCTGATCTGTGCATTCAGCTAACAGAGTTATACCATACTTTTGATTGAGCAGATCTGAACACTCTTTCTGTAGAAAATGCAACTGGACATTTGGAGCGCTAAGAGAGTAGTAGTGGAAAAAGGAATATATTCAAATATAAACTACACAGAAGCATTCTGTGAAACTTCTTTCTGATCTGAGCATTCAGCTAACAGAGTTAAACCATACTTTTGATTGAGCAGTTTTGAAACACTCTGTCTGTAGAAAATGCAACTGGACATTCGTAGCGCTAAGTGGGTAATAGTGGAAAAAAGAATATATTCAAATATAAACTACACAGAAGCATTGTATGAAACTACTTTCTGTTCTGTGCATTCAACTAACAGAGTTGAACCTTACTTTTGATTGAGCCTTTCTGAAACACTCTTTCTGTAGAAACTGCAATTGGACATTCTGAGCGCTAAGAGGCCTATATTGGGAAAAATAATATCTTCAAATAAAAACTACACAGAAGCATTGTGTGAAACTTATTTCTGATATGTTCATTAAGCTAACAGAGTTAAACCATACTTTTGATTGCGCAGTTCTGAACACTCTTTCTGTAGAAAATGCAAGTGGACATTCGGAGCGCTAAGAGGGTAATAGTGGAGAAAAGAATATATTCAAATATAAACTACACAGTAGCATTCTGTGAAAATTCTTTCTGTTCTGTGCATTCAACTAACAGAGTAGAACCTTAATTTTGATTGAGCCATTCTGAAACACTCTTTTTGTAGAAACTGCAATTGGACATGCTAAGCGCTAAGAGGCCTACATTGGGAAAAAGAATATCTTCAAATAAAAACTACACAGATGCATTCTGTGACACATATTTCTGATCTGTAAATTCAGTTAACAGAGATAAAACATATTTTTGATTGAGCAGTTATGAAACACTCTTTTTGTAGAAAATGCAAGTGGAGATTCGGAGCGCTAAGAGGGTAATAGTGGAAAAAGGAATGTCTTCAAATATAAACTACACAGAATCATTCGGTGAAATTTCTTTCTGATCTGTGCATTCAGCTAACAGAGTTAAAACATACTTTTGATTGAGCAGATCTGAACACTCTTTCTGTAGAAAATGCAACTGGACATTTGGAGCGCTAAGAGCGTAGTAGTGGAAAAAGGAATATATTCAAATATAAACTAAACAGAAGCATTCTGTGAAACTTCTTTCTGATCTGAGCATTCAGCTAACAGAGTTAAACCATACTTTTGATTGAGCAGTATTGAAACACTCTGTCTGTAGAAAATGCAACTGGACATTCTTAGCGCTAAGTGGGTAATAGTGGAAAAAAGAATAGGTTCAAATATAAACTACACAGAAGCATTGTATGAAACTTCTTTCTGTTCTGTGCATTCAACTAACAGAGTTGAACCTTACTTTTGATTGAGCCGTTCTGAAACACTCTTTCTGTAGAAACTGCAATTGGACATTCTGAGCGCTAAGACGCCTAATTGGGAAAAAGAATGTCTACAAATAAAAACTAAACAGAAGAATTGTGTGAAATTTCTTTCTGTTCTGTTTGTTCAACTAAAAGAGTCGAACCTTAGTTTTGATTGAGCCGTTCTGAAACACACTTTCTGTAGAAAATGCAAGTGGAGATTCGGAGCGCTAAGAGGGTAATAGTGGAAAAAGGAATGTCTCCAAATATAAACTACACAGAATCATTCTGTGAAACTTCTTTCTGATCTGTGCATTCAGCTAACAGAGTTAAACCATACTTTTGATTGAGCAGATCTGAACACTCTTTCTGTAGAAAATGCAACTGGACATTTGGAGCGCTAAGAGAGTAGTAGTGGAAAAAGTAATATATTCAAATATAAACTACACAGAAGCATTCTGTGAAACTTCTTTCTGATCTGAGCATTCAGCTAACAGAGTTAAACCATACTTTTGATTGAGCAGTTTTGAAACACTCTGTCTGTAGAAAATGCAACTGGACATTCGTAGCGCTAAGTGGGTAATAGTGGAAAAAAGAATATATTCAAATATAAACTACACAGAAGCATTGTATGAAACTACTTTCTGTTCTGTGCATTCAACTAACAGAGTTGAACCTTACTTTTGATTGAGCCTTTCTGAAACACTCTTTCTGTAGAAACTGCAATTGGACATTCTGAGCGCTAAGAGGCCTATATTGGGAAAAATAATATCTTCAAATAAAAACTACACGTAAGCATTGTGTGAAACTTATTTCTGATATGTTAATTAAGCTAACAGAGTTAAACCATACTTTTGATTGCGCAGTTCTGAACACTCTTTCTGTAGAAAATGCAAGTGGACATTCGGAGCGCTAAGAGGGTAATAGTGGAGAAAGGAATATATTCAAATATAAACTACACAGTAGCATTCTGTGAAAATTCTTTCTGTTCTGTGCATTCAACTAACAGAGTAGAACCTTAATTTTGATTGAGCCATTCTGAAACACTCTTTCTGTAGAAACTGCAATTGGACATGCTAAGCGCTAAGAGGCCTACATTGGGAAAAAGAATATCTTCAAATAAAAACTACACAGATGCATTCTGTGAAACATATTTCTGATCTGTAAATTCAGTTAACAGAGATAAAACATATTTTTGATTGAGCAGTTATGAAACACTCTTTTTGTAGAAAATGCAAGTGGAGATTCGGAGCGCTAAGAGGGTAATAGTGGAAAAAGGAATGTCTTCAAATATAAACTACACAGAATCATTCGGTGAAATTTCTTTCTGATCTGTGCATTCAGCTAACAGAGTTAAAACATACTTTTGATTGAGCAGATCTGAACACTCTTTCTGTAGAAAATGCAACTGGACATTTGGAGCGCTAAGAGCGTAGTAGTGGAAAAAGGAATATATTCAAATATAAACTAAACAGAAGCATTCTGTGAAACTTCTTTCTGATCTGAGCATTCAGCTAACAGAGTTAAACCATACTTTTGATTGAGCAGTATTGAAACACTCTGTCTGTAGAAAATGCAACTGGACATTCTTAGCGCTAAGTGGGTAATAGTGGAAAAAAGAATAGGTTCAAATATAAACTACACAGAAGCATTGTATGAAACTTCTTTCTGTTCTGTGCATTCAACTAACAGAGTTGAACCTTACTTTTGATTGAGCCGTTCTGAAACACTCTTTCTGTAGAAACTGCAATTGGACATTCTGAGCGCTAAGACGCCTAATTGGGAAAAAGAATGTCTACAAATAAAAACTAAACAGAAGAATTGTGTGAAATTTCTTTCTGTTCTGTTTGTTCAACTAAAAGAGTTGAACCTTAGTTTTGATTGAGCCGTTCTGAAACACACTTTCTGTAGAAAATGCAAGTGGAGATTCGGAGCGCTAAGAGGGTAATAGTGGAAAAAGGAATGTCTCCAAATATAAACTACACAGAATCATTCTGTGAAACTTCTTTCTGATCTGTGCATTCAGCTAACAGAGTTAAACCATACTTTTGATTGAGCAGATCTGAACACTCTTTCTGTAGAAAATGCAACTGGACATTTGGAGCGCTAAGAGAGTAGTAGTGGAAAAAGTAATATATTCAAATATAAACTACACAGAAGCATTCTGTGAAACTTCTTTCTGATCTGAGCATTCAGCTAACAGAGTTAAACCATACTTTTGATTGAGCAGTTTTGAAACACTCTGTCTGTAGAAAATGCAACTGGACATTCGTAGCGCTAAGTGGGTAATAGTGGAAAAAAGAATATATTCAAATATAAACTACACAGAAGCATTGTATGAAACTACTTTCTGTTCTGTGCATTCAACTAACAGAGTTGAACCTTACTTTTGATTGAGCCTTTCTGAAACACTCTTTCTGTAGAAACTGCAATTGGACATTCTGAGCGCTAAGAGGCCTATATTGGGAAAAATAATATCTTCAAATAAAAACTACACAGAAGCATTGTGTGAAACTTATTTCTGATATGTTAATTAAGCTAACAGAGTTAAACCATACTTTTGATTGCGCAGTTCTGAACACTCTTTCTGTAGAAAATGCAAGTGGACATTCGGAGCGCTAAGAGGGTAATAGTGGAGAAAGGAATATATTCAAATATAAACTACACAGTAGCATTCTGTGAAAATTCTTTCTGTTCTGTTCATTCAACTAACAGAGTTGAACCTTACTTTTGATTGAGCCGTTCTGAAACACTCTTTCTGTAGAAACTGCAATTGGACATGCTAAGCGCTAAGAGGCCTACATTGGGAAAAAGAATATCTTCAAATAAAAACTACACAGATGCATTCTGTGAAACATATTTCTGATCTGTAAATTCAGTTAACAGAGATAAAACATATTTTTGATTGAGCAGTTATGAAACACTCTTTTTGTAGAAAATGCAAGTGGAGATTCGGAGCGCTAAGAGGGTAATAGTGGAAAAAGGAATGTCTTCAAATATAAACTACACAGAATCATTCGGTGAAATTTCTTTCTGATCTGTGCATTCAGCTAACAGAGTTAAACCATACTTTTGATTGAGCAGATCTGAACACTCTTTCTGTAGAAAATGCAACTGGACATTTGGAGCGCTAAGAGCGTAGTAGTGGAGAAAGGAATATATTCAAATATAAACTACACAGAAGCATTCTGTGAAACCTCTTTCTGATCTGAGCATTCAGCTAACAGAGTTAAACCATACTTTTGATTGAGCAGTTTTGAAACACTCTGTCTGTAGAAAATGCAACTGGACATTCTTAGCGCTAAGTGGGTAATAGTGGAAAAAAGAATAGGTTCAAATATAAACTACACAGAAGCATTGTATGAAACTTCTTTCTGTTCTGTGCATTCAACTAACAGAGTTGAACCTTACTTTTGATTGAGCCGTTCTGAAACACTCTTTCTGTAGAAACTGCAATTGGACATTCTGAGCGCTAAGACGCCTAATTGGGAAAAAGAATGTCTACAAATAAAAACTACACAGAAGAATTGTGTGAAACTTCTTTCTGTTCTGTTTGTTCAACTATAAGAGTTGAACCTTAGTTTTGATTGAGCCGTTCTGAAACACACTTTCTGTAGAAAATGCAAGTGGAGATTCGGAGCGCTAAGAGGGTAATAGTGGAAAAAGGAATGTCTCCAAATATAAACTACACAGAATCATTCTGTGAAACTTCTTTCTGATCTGTGCATTCAGCTAACAGATTTATACCATACTTTTGATTGAGCAGATCTGAACACTCTTTCTGTAGAAAATGCAACTGGACATTTGGAGCGCTAAGAGAGTAGTAGTGGAAAAAGGAATATATTCAAATATAAACTACACAGAAGCATTCTGTGAAACTTCTTTCTGATCTGAGCATTCAGCTAACAGAGTTAAACCATACTTTTGATTGAGCAGTTTTGAAACACTCTGTCTGTAGAAAATGCAACTGGACATTCGTAGCGCTAAGTGGGTAATAGTGGAAAAAAGAATATATTCAAATATAAACTACACAGAAGCATTGTATGAAACTACTTTCTGTTCTGTGCATTCAACTAACAGAGTTGAACCTTACTTTTGATTGAGCCTTTCTGAAACACTCTTTCTGTAGAAACTGCAATTGGACATTCTGAGCGCTAAGAGGCCTATATTGGGAAAAATAATATCTTCAAATAAAAACTACACAGAAGCATTGTGTGAAACTTATTTCTGATATGTTCATTAAGCTAACAGAGTTAAACCACACTTTTGATTGCGCAGTTCTGAACACTCTTTCTGTAGAAAATACAAGTGGACATTCGGAGCGCTAAGAGGGTAATAGTGGAGAAAGGAATATATTCAAATATAAACTACACAGTAGCATTCTGTGAAAATTCTTTCTGTTCTGTGCATTCAACTAACAGAGTAGAACCTTAATTTTGATTGAGCCATTCTGAAACACTCTTTCTGTAGAAACTGCAATTGGACATGCTAAGCGCTAAGAGGCCTACATTGGGAAAAAGAATATCTTCAAATAAAAACTACACAGATGCATTCTGTGAAACATATTTCTGATCTGTAAATTCAGTTAACAGAGATAAAACATATTTTTGATTGAGCAGTTATGAAACACTCTTTTTGTAGAAAATGCAAGTGGAGATTCGGAGCGCTAAGAGGGTAATAGTGGAAAAAGGAATGTCTTCAAATATAAACTACACAGAATCATTCGGTGAAATTTCTTTCTGATCTGTGCATTCAGCTAACAGAGTTAAAACATACTTTTGATTGAGCAGATCTGAACACTCTTTCTGTAGAAAATGCAACTGGACATTTGGAGCGCTAAGAGCGTAGTAGTGGAAAAAGGAATATATTCAAATATAAACTAAACAGAAGCATTCTGTGAAACTTCTTTCTGATCTGAGCATTCAGCTAACAGAGTTAAACCATACTTTTGATTGAGCAGTATTGAAACACTCTGTCTGTAGAAAATGCAACTGGACATTCTTAGCGCTAAGTGGGTAATAGTGGAAAAAAGAATAGGTTCAAATATAAACTACACAGAAGCATTGTATGAAACTTCTTTCTGTTCTGTGCATTCAACTAACAGAGTTGAACCTTACTTTTGATTGAGCCGTTCTGAAACACTCTTTCTGTAGAAACTGCAATTGGACATTCTGAGCGCTAAGACGCCTAATTGGGAAAAAGAATGTCTACAAATAAAAACTACACAGAAGAATTGTGTGAAATTTCTTTCTGTTCTGTTTGTTCAACTAAAAGAGTTGAACCTTAGTTTTGATTGAGCCGTTCTGAAACACACTTTCTGTAGAAAATGCAAGTGGAGATTCGGAGCGCTAAGAGGGTAATAGTGGAAAAAGGAATGTCTCCAAATATAAACTACACAGAATCATTCTGTGAAACTTCTTTCTGATCTGTGCATTCAGCTAACAGAGTTAAACCATACTTTTGATTGAGCAGATCTGAACACTCTTTCTGTAGAAAATGCAACTGGACATTTGGAGCGCTAAGAGAGTAGTAGTGGAAAAAGGAATATATTCAAATATAAACTACACAGAAGCATTCTGTGAAACTTCTTTCTGATCTGAGCATTCAGCTAACAGAGTTAAACCATACTTTTGATTGAGCAGTTTTGAAACACTCTGTCTGTAGAAAATGCAACTGGACATTCGTAGCGCTAAGTGGGTAATAGTGGAAAAAAGAATATATTCAAATATAAACTACACAGAAGCATTGTATGAAACTACTTTCTGTTCTGTGCATTCAACTAACAGAGTTGAACCTTACTTTTGATTGAGCCTTTCTGAAACACTCTTTCTGTAGAAACTGCAATTGGACATTCTGAGCGCTAAGAGGCCTATATTGGGAAAAATAATATCTTCAAATAAAAACTACACAGAAGCATTGTGTGAAACTTATTTCTGATATGTTAATTAAGCTAACAGAGTTAAACCATACTTTTGATTGCGCAGTTCTGAACACTCTTTCTGTAGAAAATGCAAGTGGACATTCGGAGCGCTAAGAGGGTAATAGTGGAGAAAGGAATATATTCAAATATAAACTACACAGTAGCATTCTGTGAAAATTCTTTCTGTTCTGTTCATTCAACTAACAGAGTTGAACCTTACTTTTGATTGAGCCGTTCTGAAACACTCTTTCTGTAGAAACTGCAATTGGACATGCTAAGCGCTAAGAGGCCTACATTGGGAAAAAGAATATCTTCAAATAAAAACTACACAGATGCATTCTGTGAAACATATTTCTGATCTGTAAATTCAGTTAACAGAGATAAAACATATTTTTGATTGAGCAGTTATGAAACACTCTTTTTGTAGAAAATGCAAGTGGAGATTCGGAGCGCTAAGAGGGTAATAGTGGAAAAAGGAATGTCTTCAAATATAAACTACACAGAATCATTCGGTGAAATTTCTTTCTGATCTGTGCATTCAGCTAACAGAGTTAAACCATACTTTTGATTGAGCAGATCTGAACACTCTTTCTGTAGAAAATGCAACTGGACATTTGGAGCGCTAAGAGCGTAGTAGTGGAGAAAGGAATATATTCAAATATAAACTACACAGAAGCATTCTGTGAAACTTCTTTCTGATCTGAGCATTCAGCTAACAGAGTTAAACCATACTTTTGATTGAGCAGTTTTGAAACACTCTGTCTGTAGAAAATGCAACTGGACATTCTTAGCGCTAAGTGGGTAATAGTGGAAAAAAGAATAGGTTCAAATATAAACTACAGAGAAGCATTGTATGAAACTTCTTTCTGTTCTGTGCATTCAACTAACAGAGTTGAACCTTACTTTTGATTGAGCCGTTCTGAAACACTCTTTCTGTAGAAACTGCAATTGGACATTCTGAGCGCTAAGACGCCTAATTGGGAAAAAGAATGTCTACAAATAAAAACTACACCGAAGAATTGTGTGAAACTTCTTTCTGTTCTGTTTGTTCAACTAAAAGAGTTGAACCTTAGTTTTGATTGAGCCGTTCTGAAACACACTTTCTGTAGAAAATGCAAGTGGAGATTCGGAGCGCTAAGAGGGTAATAGTGGAAAAAGGAATGTCTCCAAATATAAACTACACAGAATCATTCTGTGAAACTTCTTTCTGATCTGTGCATTCAGCTAACAGAGTTAAACCATACTTTTGATTGAGCAGATCTGAACACTCTTTCTGTAGAAAATGCAACTGGACATTTGGAGCGCTAAGAGAGTAGTAGTGGAAAAAGGAATATATTCAAATATAAACTACACAGAAGCATTCTGTGAAACTTCTTTCTGATCTGAGCATTCAGCTAACAGAGTTAAACCATACTTTTGATTGAGCAGTTTTGAAACACTCTGTCTGTAGAAAATGCAACTGGACATTCGTAGCGCTAAGTGGGTAATAGTGGAAAAAAGAATATATTCAAATATAAACTACACAGAAGCATTGTATGAAACTACTTTCTGTTCTGTGCATTCAACTAACAGAGTTGAACCTTACTTTTGATTGAGCCTTTCTGAAACACTCTTTCTGTAGAAACTGCAATTGGACATTCTGAGCGCTAAGAGGCCTATATTGGGAAAAATAATATCTTCAAATAAAAACTACACAGAAGCATTGTGTGAAACTTATTTCTGATATGTTAATTAAGCTAACAGAGTTAAACCATACTTTTGATTGCGCAGTTCTGAACACTCTTTCTGTAGAAAATGCAAGTGGACATTCGGAGCGCTAAGAGGGTAATAGTGGAGAAAGGAATATATTCAAATATAAACTACACAGTAGCATTCTGTGAAAATTCTTTCTCTTCTGTTCATTCAACTAACAGAGTTGAACCTTACTTTTGATTGAGCCGTTCTGAAACACTCTTTCTGTAGAAACTGCAATTGGACATGCTAAGCGCTAAGAGGCCTACATTGGGAAAAAGAATATCTTCAAATAAAAACTACACAGATGCATTCTGTGAAACATATTTCTGATCTGTAAATTCAGTTAACAGAGATAAAACATATTTTTGATTGAGCAGTTATGAAACACTCTTTTTGTAGAAAATGCAAGTGGAGATTCGGAGCGCTAAGAGGGTAATAGTGGAAAAAGGAATGTCTTCAAATATAAACTACACAGAATCATTCGGTGAAATTTCTTTCTGATCTGTGCATTCAGCTAACAGAGTTAAACCATACTTTTGATTGAGCAGATCTGAACACTCTTTCTGTAGAAAATGCAACTGGACATTTGGAGCGCTAAGAGCGTAGTAGTGGAGAAAGGAATATATTCAAATATAAACTACACAGAAGCATTCTGTGAAACCTCTTTCTGATCTGAGCATTCAGCTAACAGAGTTAAACCATACTTTTGATTGAGCAGTTTTGAAACACTCTGTCTGTAGAAAATGCAACTGGACATTCTTAGCGCTAAGTGGGTAATAGTGGAAAAAAGAATAGGTTCAAATATAAACTACACAGAAGCATTGTATGAAACTTCTTTCTGTTCTGTGCATTCAACTAACAGAGTTGAACCTTACTTTTGATTGAGCCGTTCTGAAACACTCTTTCTGTAGAAACTGCAATTGTACATTCTGAGCGCTAAGACGCCTAATTGGGAAAAAGAATGTCTACAAATAAAAACTACACAGAAGAATTGTGTGAAACTTCTTTCTGTTCTGTTTGTTCAACTATAAGAGTTGAACCTTAGTTTTGATTGAGCCGTTCTGAAACACACTTTCTGTAGAAAATGCAAGTGGAGATTCGGAGCGCTAAGAGGGTAATAGTGGAAAAAGGAATGTCTCCAAATATAAACTACACAGAATCATTCTGTGAAACTTCTTTCTGATCTGTGCATTCAGCTAACAGATTTATACCATACTTTTGATTGAGCAGATCTGAACACTCTTTCTGTAGAAAATGCAACTGGACATTTGGAGCGCTAAGAGAGTAGTAGTGGAAAAAGGAATATATTCAAATATAAACTACACAGAAGCATTCTGTGAAACTTCTTTCTGATCTGAGCATTCAGCTAACAGAGTTAAACCATACTTTTGATTGAGCAGTTTTGAAACACTCTGTCTGTAGAAAATGCAACTGGACATTCGTAGCGCTAAGTGGGTAATAGTGGAAAAAAGAATATATTCAAATATAAACTACACAGAAGCATTGTATGAAACTACTTTCTGTTCTGTGCATTCAACTAACAGAGTTGAACCTTACTTTTGATTGAGCCTTTCTGAAACACTCTTTCTGTAGAAACTGCAATTGGACATTCTGAGCGCTAAGAGGCCTATATTGGGAAAAATAATATCTTCAAATAAAAACTACACAGAAGCATTGTGTGAAACTTATTTCTGATATGTTCATTAAGCTAACAGAGTTAAACCACACTTTGATTGCGCAGTTCTGAACACTCTTTCTGTAGAAAATGCAAGTGGACATTCGGAGCGCTAAGAGGGTAATAGTGGAGAAAGGAATATATTCAAATATAAACTACACAGTAGCATTCTGTGAAAATTCTTTCTGTTCTGTGCATTCAACTAACAGAGTAGAACCTTAATTTTGATTGAGCCATTCTGAAACACTCTTTCTGTAGAAACTGCAATTGGACATGCTAAGCGCTAAGAGGCCTACATTGGGAAAAAGAATATCTTCAAATAAAAACTACACAGATGCATTCTGTGAAACATATTTCTGATCTGTAAATTCAGTTAACAGAGATAAAACATATTTTTGATTGAGCAGTTATGAAACACTCTTTTTGTAGAAAATGCAAGTGGAGATTCGGAGCGCTAAGAGGGTAATAGTGGAAAAAGGAATGTCTTCAAATATAAACTACACAGAATCATTCGGTGAAATTTCTTTCTGATCTGTGCATTCAGCTAACAGAGTTAAAACATACTTTTGATTGAGCAGATCTGAACACTCTTTCTGTAGAAAATGCAACTGGACATTTGGAGCGCTAAGAGCGTAGTAGTGGAAAAAGGAATATATTCAAATATAAACTAAACAGAAGCATTCTGTGAAACTTCTTTCTGATCTGAGCATTCAGCTAACAGAGTTAAACCATACTTTTGATTGAGCAGTATTGAAACACTCTGTCTGTAGAAAATGCAACTGGACATTCTTAGCGCTAAGTGGGTAATAGTGGAAAAAAGAATAGGTTCAAATATAAACTACACAGAAGCATTGTATGAAACTTCTTTCTGTTCTGTGCATTCAACTAACAGAGTTGAACCTTACTTTTGATTGAGCCGTTCTGAAACACTCTTTCTGTAGAAACTGCAATTGGACATTCTGAGCGCTAAGACGCCTAATTGGGAAAAAGAATGTCTACAAATAAAAACTACACAGAAGAATTGTGTGAAATTTCTTTCTGTTCTGTTTGTTCAACTAAAAGAGTTGAACCTTAGTTTTGATTGAGCCGTTCTGAAACACACTTTCTGTAGAAAATGCAAGTGGAGATTCGGAGCGCTAAGAGGGTAATAGTGGAAAAAGGAATGTCTCCAAATATAAACTACACAGAATCATTCTGTGAAACTTCTTTCTGATCTGTGCATTCAGCTAACAGAGTTAAACCATACTTTTGATTGAGCAGATCTGAACACTCTTTCTGTAGAAAATGCAACTGGACATTTGGAGCGCTAAGAGAGTAGTAGTGGAAAAAGGAATATATTCAAATATAAACTACACAGAAGCATTCTGTGAAACTTCTTTCTGATCTGAGCATTCAGCTAACAGAGTTAAACCATACTTTTGATTGAGCAGTTTTGAAACACTCTGTCTGTAGAAAATGCAACTGGACATTCGTAGCGCTAAGTGGGTAATAGTGGAAAAAAGAATATATTCAAATATAAACTACACAGAAGCATTGTATGAAACTACTTTCTGTTCTGTGCATTCAACTAACAGAGTTGAACCTTACTTTTGATTGAGCCTTTCTGAAACACTCTTTCTGTAGAAACTGCAATTGGACATTCTGAGCGCTAAGAGGCCTATATTGGGAAAAATAATATCTTCAAATAAAAACTACACAGAAGCATTGTGTGAAACTTATTTCTGATATGTTAATTAAGCTAACAGAGTTAAACCATACTTTTGATTGCGCAGTTCTGAACACTCTTTCTGTAGAAAATGCAAGTGGACATTCGGAGCGCTAAGAGGGTAATAGTGGAGAAAGGAATATATTCAAATATAAACTACACAGTAGCATTCTGTGAAAATTCTTTCTGTTCTGTTCATTCAACTAACAGAGTTGAACCTTACTTTTGATTGAGCCGTTCTGAAACACTCTTTCTGTAGAAACTGCAATTGGACATGCTAAGCGCTAAGAGGCCTACATTGGGAAAAAGAATATCTTCAAATAAAAACTACACAGATGCATTCTGTGAAACATATTTCTGATCTGTAAATTCAGTTAACAGAGATAAAACATATTTTTGATTGAGCAGTTATGAAACACTCTTTTTGTAGAAAATGCAAGTGGAGATTCGGAGCGCTAAGAGGGTAATAGTGGAAAAAGGAATGTCTTCAAATATAAACTACACAGAATCATTCGGTGAAATTTCTTTCTGATCTGTGCATTCAGCTAACAGAGTTAAACCATACTTTTGATTGAGCAGATCTGAACACTCTTTCTGTAGAAAATGCAACTGGACATTTGGAGCGCTAAGAGCGTAGTAGTGGAGAAAGGAATATATTCAAATATAAACTACACAGAAGCATTCTGTGAAACTTCTTTCTGATCTGAGCATTCAGCTAACAGAGTTAAACCATACTTTTGATTGAGCAGTTTTGAAACACTCTGTCTGTAGAAAATGCAACTGGACATTCTTAGCGCTAAGTGGGTAATAGTGGAAAAAAGAATAGGTTCAAATATAAACTACAGAGAAGCATTGTATGAAACTTCTTTCTGTTCTGTGCATTCAACTAACAGAGTTGAACCTTACTTTTGATTGAGCCGTTCTGAAACACTCTTTCTGTAGAAACTGCAATTGGACATTCTGAGCGCTAAGACGCCTAATTGGGAAAAAGAATGTCTACAAATAAAAACTACACCGAAGAATTGTGTGAAACTTCTTTCTGTTCTGTTTGTTCAACTAAAAGAGTTGAACCTTAGTTTTGATTGAGCCGTTCTGAAACACACTTTCTGTAGAAAATGCAAGTGGAGATTCGGAGCGCTAAGAGGGTAATAGTGGAAAAAGGAATGTCTCCAAATATAAACTACACAGAATCATTCTGTGAAACTTCTTTCTGATCTGTGCATTCAGCTAACAGAGTTAAACCATACTTTTGATTGAGCAGATCTGAACACTCTTTCTGTAGAAAATGCAACTGGACATTTGGAGCGCTAAGAGAGTAGTAGTGGAAAAAGGAATATATTCAAATATAAACTACACAGAAGCATTCTGTGAAACTTCTTTCTGATCTGAGCATTCAGCTAACAGAGTTAAACCATACTTTTGATTGAGCAGTTTTGAAACACTCTGTCTGTAGAAAATGCAACTGGACATTCGTAGCGCTAAGTGGGTAATAGTGGAAAAAAGAATATATTCAAATATAAACTACACAGAAGCATTGTATGAAACTACTTTCTGTTCTGTGCATTCAACTAACAGAGTTGAACCTTACTTTTGATTGAGCCTTTCTGAAACACTCTTTCTGTAGAAACTGCAATTGGACATTCTGAGCGCTAAGAGGCCTATATTGGGAAAAATAATATCTTCAAATAAAAACTACACAGAAGCATTGTGTGAAACTTATTTCTGATATGTTCATTAAGCTAACAGAGTTAAACCATACTTTTGATTGCGCAGTTCTGAACACTCTTTCTGTAGAAAATGCAAGTGGACATTCGGAGCGCTAAGAGGGTAATAGTGGAGAAAGGAATATATTCAAATATAAACTACACAGTAGCATTCTGTGAAAATTCTTTCTGTTCTGTGCATTCAACTAACAGAGTAGAACCTTACTTTTGATTGAGCCATTCTGAAACACTCTTTCTGTAGAAACTGCAATTGGACATGCTAAGCGCTAAGAGGCCTACATTGGGAAAAAGAATATCTTCAAATAAAAACTACACAGATGCATTCTGTGAAACATATTTCTGATCTGTAAATTCAGTTAACAGAGATAAAACATATTTTTGATTGAGCAGTTATGAAACACTCTTTTTGTAGAAAATGCAAGTGGAGATTCGGAGCGCTAAGAGGGTAATAGTGGAAAAAGGAATGTCTTCAAATATAAACTACACAGAATCATTCGGTGAAATTTCTTTCTGATCTGTGCATTCAGCTAACAGAGTTAAAACATACTTTTGATTGAGCAGATCTGAACACTCTTTCTGTAGAAAATGCAACTGGACATTTGGAGCGCTAAGAGCGTAGTAGTGGAAAAAGGAATATATTCAAATATAAACTAAACAGAAGCATTCTGTGAAACTTCTTTCTGATCTGAGCATTCAGCTAACAGAGTTAAACCATACTTTTGATTGAGCAGTTTTGAAACACTCTGTCTGTAGAAAATGCAACTGGACATTCTTAGCGCTAAGTGGGTAATAGTGGAAAAAAGAATAGGTTCAAATATAAACTACACAGAAGCATTGTATGAAACTTCTTTCTCTTCTGTGCATTCAACTAACAGAGTTGAACCTTACTTTTGATTGAGCCGTTCTGAAACACTCTTTCTGTAGAAACTGCAATAGGACATTCTGAGCGCTAAGACGCCTAATTGGGAAAAAGAATGTCTACAAATAAAAACTACACAGAAGAATTGTGTGAAATTTCTTTCTGTTCTGTTTGTTCAACTAAAAGAGTTGAACCTTAGTTTTGATTGAGCCGTTCTGAAACACACTTTCTGTAGAAAATGCAAGTGGAGATTCGGAGCGCTAAGAGGGTAATAGTGGAAAAAGGAATGTCTCCAAATATAAACTACACAGAATCATTCTGTGAAACTTCTTTCTGATCTGTGCATTCAGCTAACAGAGTTAAACCATACTTTTGATTGAGCAGATCTGAACACTCTTTCTGTAGAAAATGCAACTGGACATTTGGAGCGCTAAGAGAGTAGTAGTGGAAAAAGGAATATATTCAAATATAAACTACACAGAAGCATTCTGTGAAACTTCTTTCTGATCTGAGCATTCAGCTAACAGAGTTAAACCATACTTTTGATTGAGCAGTTTTGAAACACTCTGTCTGTAGAAAATGCAACTGGACATTCGTAGCGCTAAGTGGGTAATAGTGGAAAAAAGAATATGTTCAAATATAAACTACACAGAAGCATTGTATGAAACTTCTTTCTGTTCTGTGCATTCAACTAACAGAGTTGAACCTTACTTTTGATTGAGCCGTTCTGAAACACTCTTTCTGTAGAAACTGCAATTGGACATTCTGAGCGCTAAGAGGCCTATATTGGGAAAAAGAATATCTTCAAATAAAAACTACACAGAAGCATTGTGTGAAACTTATTTCTGATATGTTAATTAAGCTAACAGAGTTAAACCATACTTTTGATTGCGCAGTTCTGAACACTCTTTCTGTAGAAAATGCAAGTGGACATTCGGAGCGCTAAGAGGGTAATAGTGGAGAAAGGAATATATTCAAATATAAACTACACAGTAGCATTCTGTGAAAATTCTTTCTGTTCTGTTCATTCAACTAACAGAGTTGAACCTTACTTTTGATTGAGCCGTTCTGAAACACTCTTTCTGTAGAAACTGCAATTGGACATGCTAAGCGCTAAGAGGCCTACATTGGGAAAAAGAATATCTTCAAATAAAAACTACACAGATGCATTCTGTGAAACATATTTCTGATCTGTAAATTCAGTTAACAGAGATAAAACATATTTTTGATTGAGCAGTTATGAAACACTCTTTTTGTAGAAAATGCAAGTGGAGATTCGGAGCGCTAAGAGGGTAATAGTGGAAAAAGGAATGTCTTCAAATATAAACTACACAGAATCATTCGGTGAAATTTCTTTCTGATCTGTGCATTCAGCTAACAGAGTTAAACCATACTTTTGATTGAGCAGATCTGAACACTCTTTCTGTAGAAAATGCAACTGGACATTTGGAGCGCTAAGAGCGTAGTAGTGGAGAAAGGAATATATTCAAATATAAACTACACAGAAGCATTCTGTGAAACTTCTTTCTGATCTGAGCATTCAGCTAACAGAGTTAAACCATACTTTTGATTGAGCAGTTTTGAAACACTCTGTCTGTAGAAAATGCAACTGGACATTCTTAGCGCTAAGTGGGTAATAGTGGAAAAAAGAATAGGTTCAAATATAAACTACAGAGAAGCATTGTATGAAACTTCTTTCTGTTCTGTGCATTCAACTAACAGAGTTGAACCTTACTTTTGATTGAGCCGTTCTGAAACACTCTTTCTGTAGAAACTGCAATTGGACATTCTGAGCGCTAAGACGCCTAATTGGGAAAAAGAATGTCTACAAATAAAAACTACACCGAAGAATTGTGTGAAACTTCTTTCTGTTCTGTTTGTTCAACTAAAAGAGTTGAACCTTAGTTTTGATTGAGCCGTTCTGAAACACACTTTCTGTAGAAAATGCAAGTGGAGATTCGGAGCGCTAAGAGGGTAATAGTGGAAAAAGGAATGTCTCCAAATATAAACTACACAGAATCATTCTGTGAAACTTCTTTCTGATCTGTGCATTCAGCTAACAGAGTTAAACCATACTTTTGATTGAGCAGATCTGAACACTCTTTCTGTAGAAAATGCAACTGGACATTTGGAGCGCTAAGAGAGTAGTAGTGGAAAAAGGAATATATTCAAATATAAACTACACAGAAGCATTCTGTGAAACTTCTTTCTGATCTGAGCATTCAGCTAACAGAGTTAAACCATACTTTTGATTGAGCAGTTTTGAAACACTCTGTCTGTAGAAAATGCAACTGGACATTCGTAGCGCTAAGTGGGTAATAGTGGAAAAAAGAATATATTCAAATATAAACTACACAGAAGCATTGTATGAAACTACTTTCTGTTCTGTGCATTCAACTAACAGAGTTGAACCTTACTTTTGATTGAGCCTTTCTGAAACACTCTTTCTGTAGAAACTGCAATTGGACATTCTGAGCGCTAAGAGGCCTATATTGGGAAAAATAATATCTTCAAATAAAAACTACACAGAAGCATTGTGTGAAACTTATTTCTGATATGTTCATTAAGCTAACAGAGTTAAACCATACTTTTGATTGCGCAGTTCTGAACACTCTTTCTGTAGAAAATGCAAGTGGACATTCGGAGCGCTAAGAGGGTAATAGTGGAGAAAGGAATATATTCAAATATAAACTACACAGTAGCATTCTGTGAAAATTCTTTCTGTTCTGTGCATTCAACTAACAGAGTAGAACCTTACTTTTGATTGAGCCATTCTGAAACACTCTTTCTGTAGAAACTGCAATTGGACATGCTAAGCGCTAAGAGGCCTACATTGGGAAAAAGAATATCTTCAAATAAAAACTACACAGATGCATTCTGTGAAACATATTTCTGATCTGTAAATTCAGTTAACAGAGATAAAACATATTTTTGATTGAGCAGTTATGAAACACTCTTTTTGTAGAAAATGCAAGTGGAGATTCGGAGCGCTAAGAGGGTAATAGTGGAAAAAGGAATGTCTTCTAATATAAACTACACAGAATCATTCGGTGAAATTTCTTTCTGATCTGTGCATTCAGCTAACAGAGTTAAAACATACTTTTGATTGAGCAGATCTGAACACTCTTTCTGTAGAAAATGCAACTGGACATTTGGAGCGCTAAGAGCGTAGTAGTGGAAAAAGGAATATATTCAAATATAAACTACACAGAAGCATTCTGTGAAACTTCTTTCTGATCTGAGCATTCAGCTAACAGAGTTAAACCATACTTTTGATTGAGCAGTTTTGAAACACTCTGTCTGTAGAAAATGCAACTGGACATTCTTAGCGCTAAGTGGGTAATAGTGGAAAAAAGAATAGGTTCAAATATAAACTACACAGAAGCATTGTATGAAACTTCTTTCTCTTCTGTGCATTCAACTAACAGAGTTGAACCTTACTTTTGATTGAGCCGTTCTGAAACACTCTTTCTGTAGAAACTGCAATTGGACATTCTGAGCGCTAAGACGCCTAATTGGGAAAAAGAATGTCTACAAATAAAAACTACACAGAAGAATTGTGTGAAATTTCTTTCTGTTCTGTTTGTTCAACTAAAAGAGTTGAACCTTAGTTTTGATTGAGCCGTTCTGAAACACACTTTCTGTAGAAAATGCAAGTGGAGATTCGGAGCGCTAAGAGGGTAATAGTGGAAAAAGGAATGTCTCCAAATATAAACTACACAGAATCATTCTGTGAAACTTCTTTCTGATCTGTGCATTCAGCTAACAGAGTTAAACCATACTTTTGATTGAGCAGATCTGAACACTCTTTCTGTAGAAAATGCAACTGGACATTTGGAGCGCTAAGAGAGTAGTAGTGGAAAAAGGAATATATTCAAATATAAACTACACAGAAGCATTCTGTGAAACTTCTTTCTGATCTGAGCATTCAGCTAACAGAGTTAAACCATACTTTTGATTGAGCAGTTTTGAAACACTCTGTCTGTAGAAAATGCAACTGGACATTCGTAGCGCTAAGTGGGTAATAGTGGAAAAAAGAATATATTCAAATATAAACTACACAGAAGCATTGTATGAAACTACTTTCTGTTCTGTGCATTCAACTAACAGAGTTGAACCTTACTTTTGATTGAGCCTTTCTGAAACACTCTTTCTGTAGAAACTGCAATTGGACATTCTGAGCGCTAAGAGGCCTATATTGGGAAAAATAATATCTTCAAATAAAAACTACACAGAAGCATTGTGTGAAACTTATTTCTGATATGTTCATTAAGCTAACAGAGTTAAACCATACTTTTGATTGCGCAGTTCTGAACACTCTTTCTGTAGAAAATGCAAGTGGACATTCGGAGCGCTAAGAGGGTAATAGTGGAGAAAGGAATATATTCAAATATAAACTACACAGTAGCATTCTGTGAAAATTCTTTCTGTTCTGTGCATTCAACTAACAGAGTAGAACCTTACTTTTGATTGAGCCATTCTGAAACACTCTTTCTGTAGAAACTGCAATTGGACATGCTAAGCGCTAAGAGGCCTACATTGGGAAAAAGAATATCTTCAAATAAAAACTACACAGATGCATTCTGTGAAACATATTTCTGATCTGTAAATTCAGTTAACAGAGATAAAACATATTTTTGATTGAGCAGTTATGAAACACTCTTTTTGTAGAAAATGCAAGTGGAGATTCGGAGCGCTAAGAGGGTAATAGTGGAAAAAGGAATGTCTTCAAATATAAACTACACAGAATCATTCGGTGAAATTTCTTTCTGATCTGTGCATTCAGCTAACAGAGTTAAACCATACTTTTGATTGAGCAGATCTGAACACTCTTTCTGTAGAAAATGCAACTGGACATTTGGAGCGCTAAGAGCGTAGTAGTGGAGAAAGGAATATATTCAAATATAAACTACACAGAAGCATTCTGTGAAACTTCTTTCTGATCTGAGCATTCAGCTAACAGAGTTAAACCATACTTTTGATTGAGCAGTTTTGAAACACTCTGTCTGTAGAAAATGCAACTGGACATTCTTAGCGCTAAGTGGGTAATAGTGGAAAAAAGAATAGGTTCAAATATAAACTACAGAGAAGCATTGTATGAAACTTCTTTCTGTTCTGTGCATTCAACTAACAGAGTTGAACCTTACTTTTGATTGAGCCGTTCTGAAACACTCTTTCTGTAGAAACTGCAATTGGACATTCTGAGCGCTAAGACGCCTAATTGGGAAAAAGAATGTCTACAAATAAAAACTACACCGAAGAATTGTGTGAAACTTCTTTCTGTTCTGTTTGTTCAACTAAAAGAGTTGAACCTTAGTTTTGATTGAGCCGTTCTGAAACACACTTTCTGTAGAAAATGCAAGTGGAGATTCGGAGCGCTAAGAGGGTAATAGTGGAAAAAGGAATGTCTCCAAATATAAACTACACAGAATCATTCTGTGAAACTTCTTTCTGATCTGTGCATTCAGCTAACAGAGTTAAACCATACTTTTGATTGAGCAGATCTGAACACTCTTTCTGTAGAAAATGCAACTGGACATTTGGAGCGCTAAGAGAGTAGTAGTGGAAAAAGGAATATATTCAAATATAAACTACACAGAAGCATTCTGTGAAACTTCTTTCTGATCTGAGCATTCAGCTAACAGAGTTAAACCATACTTTTGATTGAGCAGTTTTGAAACACTCTGTCTGTAGAAAATGCAACTGGACATTCGTAGCGCTAAGTGGGTAATAGTGGAAAAAAGAATATATTCAAATATAAACTACACAGAAGCATTGTATGAAACTACTTTCTGTTCTGTGCATTCAACTAACAGAGTTGAACCTTACTTTTGATTGAGCCTTTCTGAAACACTCTTTCTGTAGAAACTGCAATTGGACATTCTGAGCGCTAAGAGGCCTATATTGGGAAAAATAATATCTTCAAATAAAAACTACACAGAAGCATTGTGTGAAACTTATTTCTGATATGTTCATTAAGCTAACAGAGTTAAACCATACTTTTGATTGCGCAGTTCTGAACACTCTTTCTGTAGAAAATGCAAGTGGACATTCGGAGCGCTAAGAGGGTAATAGTGGAGAAAGGAATATATTCAAATATAAACTACACAGTAGCATTCTGTGAAAATTCTTTCTGTTCTGTGCATTCAACTAACAGAGTAGAACCTTACTTTTGATTGAGCCATTCTGAAACACTCTTTCTGTAGAAACTGCAATTGGACATGCTAAGCGCTAAGAGGCCTACATTGGGAAAAAGAATATCTTCAAATAAAAACTACACAGATGCATTCTGTGAAACATATTTCTGATCTGTAAATTCAGTTAACAGAGATAAAACATATTTTTGATTGAGCAGTTATGAAACACTCTTTTTGTAGAAAATGCAAGTGGAGATTCGGAGCGCTAAGAGGGTAATAGTGGAAAAAGGAATGTCTTCAAATATAAACTACACAGAATCATTCGGTGAAATTTCTTTCTGATCTGTGCATTCAGCTAACAGAGTTAAACCATACTTTTGATTGAGCAGATCTGAACACTCTTTCTGTAGAAAATGCAACTGGACATTTGGAGCGCTAAGAGCGTAGTAGTGGAGAAAGGAATATATTCAAATATAAACTACACAGAAGCATTCTGTGAAACTTCTTTCTGATCTGAGCATTCAGCTAACAGAGTTAAACCATACTTTTGATTGAGCAGTTTTGAAACACTCTGTCTGTAGAAAATGCAACTGGACATTCTTAGCGCTAAGTGGGTAATAGTGGAAAAAAGAATAGGTTCAAATATAAACTACAGAGAAGCATTGTATGAAACTTCTTTCTGTTCTGTGCATTCAACTAACAGAGTTGAACCTTACTTTTGATTGAGCCGTTCTGAAACACTCTTTCTGTAGAAACTGCAATTGGACATTCTGAGCGCTAAGACGCCTAATTGGGAAAAAGAATGTCTACAAATAAAAACTACACCGAAGAATTGTGTGAAACTTCTTTCTGTTCTGTTTGTTCAACTAAAAGAGTTGAACCTTAGTTTTGATTGAGCCGTTCTGAAACACACTTTCTGTAGAAAATGCAAGTGGAGATTCGGAGCGCTAAGAGGGTAATAGTGGAAAAAGGAATGTCTCCAAATATAAACTACACAGAATCATTCTGTGAAACTTCTTTCTGATCTGTGCATTCAGCTAACAGAGTTAAACCATACTTTTGATTGAGCAGATCTGAACACTCTTTCTGTAGAAAATGCAACTGGACATTTGGAGCGCTAAGAGAGTAGTAGTGGAAAAAGGAATATATTCAAATATAAACTACACAGAAGCATTCTGTGAAACTTCTTTCTGATCTGAGCATTCAGCTAACAGAGTTAAACCATACTTTTGATTGAGCAGTTTTGAAACACTCTGTCTGTAGAAAATGCAACTGGACATTCGTAGCGCTAAGTGGGTAATAGTGGAAAAAAGAATATATTCAAATATAAACTACACAGAAGCATTGTATGAAACTACTTTCTGTTCTGTGCATTCAACTAACAGAGTTGAACCTTACTTTTGATTGAGCCTTTCTGAAACACTCTTTCTGTAGAAACTGCAATTGGACATTCTGAGCGCTAAGAGGCCTATATTGGGAAAAATAATATCTTCAAATAAAAACTACACAGAAGCATTGTGTGAAACTTATTTCTGATATGTTCATTAAGCTAACAGAGTTAAACCATACTTTTGATTGCGCAGTTCTGAACACTCTTTCTGTAGAAAATGCAAGTGGACATTCGGAGCGCTAAGAGGGTAATAGTGGAGAAAGGAATATATTCAAATATAAACTACACAGTAGCATTCTGTGAAAATTCTTTCTGTTCTGTGCATTCAACTAACAGAGTAGAACCTTACTTTTGATTGAGCCATTCTGAAACACTCTTTCTGTAGAAACTGCAATTGGACATGCTAAGCGCTAAGAGGCCTACATTGGGAAAAAGAATATCTTCAAATAAAAACTACACAGATGCATTCTGTGAAACATATTTCTGATCTGTAAATTCAGTTAACAGAGATAAAACATATTTTTGATTGAGCAGTTATGAAACACTCTTTTTGTAGAAAATGCAAGTGGAGATTCGGAGCGCTAAGAGGGTAATAGTGGAAAAAGGAATGTCTTCTAATATAAACTACACAGAATCATTCGGTGAAATTTCTTTCTGATCTGTGCATTCAGCTAACAGAGTTAAAACATACTTTTGATTGAGCAGATCTGAACACTCTTTCTGTAGAAAATGCAACTGGACATTTGGAGCGCTAAGAGCGTAGTAGTGGAAAAAGGAATATATTCAAATATAAACTACACAGAAGCATTCTGTGAAACTTCTTTCTGATCTGAGCATTCAGCTAACAGAGTTAAACCATACTTTTGATTGAGCAGTTTTGAAACACTCTGTCTGTAGAAAATGCAACTGGACATTCTTAGCGCTAAGTGGGTAATAGTGGAAAAAAGAATAGGTTCAAATATAAACTACACAGAAGCATTGTATGAAACTTCTTTCTCTTCTGTGCATTCAACTAACAGAGTTGAACCTTACTTTTGATTGAGCCGTTCTGAAACACTCTTTCTGTAGAAACTGCAATTGGACATTCTGAGCGCTAAGACGCCTAATTGGGAAAAAGAATGTCTACAAATAAAAACTACACAGAAGAATTGTGTGAAATTTCTTTCTGTTCTGTTTGTTCAACTAAAAGAGTTGAACCTTAGTTTTGATTGAGCCGTTCTGAAACACACTTTCTGTAGAAAATGCAAGTGGAGATTCGGAGCGCTAAGAGGGTAATAGTGGAAAAAGGAATGTCTCCAAATATAAACTACACAGAATCATTCTGTGAAACTTCTTTCTGATCTGTGCATTCAGCTAACAGAGTTAAACCATACTTTTGATTGAGCAGATCTGAACACTCTTTCTGTAGAAAATGCAACTGGACATTTGGAGCGCTAAGAGAGTAGTAGTGGAAAAAGGAATATATTCAAATATAAACTACACAGAAGCATTCTGTGAAACTTCTTTCTGATCTGAGCATTCAGCTAACAGAGTTAAACCATACTTTGGATTGAGCAGTTTTGAAACACTCTGTCTGTAGAAAATGCAACTGGACATTCGTAGCGCTAAGTGGGTAATAGTGGAAAAAAGAATATATTCAAATATAAACTACACAGAAGCATTGTATGAAACTACTTTCTGTTCTGTGCATTCAACTAACAGAGTTGAACCTTACTTTTGATTGAGCCTTTCTGAAACACTCTTTCTGTAGAAACTGCAATTGGACATTCTGAGCGCTAAGAGGCCTATATTGGGAAAAATAATATCTTCAAATAAAAACTACACAGAAGCATTGTGTGAAACTTATTTCTGATATGTTCATTAAGCTAACAGAGTTAAACCATACTTTTGATTGCGCAGTTCTGAACACTCTTTCTGTAGAAAATGCAAGTGAACATTCGGAGCGCTAAGAGGGTAATAGTGGAGAAAGGAATATATTCAAATATAAACTACACAGTAGCATTCTGTGAAAATTCTTTCTGTTCTGTGCATTCAACTAACAGAGTAGAACCTTACTTTTGATTGAGCCATTCTGAAACACTCTTTCTGTAGAAACTGCAATTGGACATGCTAAGCGCTAAGAGGCCTACATTGGGAAAAAGAATATCTTCAAATAAAAACTACACAGATGCATTCTGTGAAACATATTTCTGATCTGTAAATTCAGTTAACAGAGATAAAACATATTTTTGATTGAGCAGTTATGAAACACTCTTTTTGTAGAAAATGCAAGTGGAGATTCGGAGCGCTAAGAGGGTAATAGTGGAAAAAGGAATGTCTTCAAATATAAACTACACAGAATCATTCGGTGAAATTTCTTTCTGATCTGTGCATTCAGCTAACAGAGTTAAAACATACTTTTGATTGAGCAGATCTGAACACTCTTTCTGTAGAAAATGCAACTGGACATTTGGAGCGCTAAGAGCGTAGTAGTGGAAAAAGGAATATATTCAAATATAAACTAAACAGAAGCATTCTGTGAAACTTCTTTCTGATCTGAGCATTCAGCTAACAGAGTTAAACCATACTTTTGATTGAGCAGTTTTGAAACACTCTGTCTGTAGAAAATGCAACTGGACATTCTTAGCGCTAAGTGGGTAATAGTGGAAAAAAGAATAGGTTCAAATATAAACTACACAGAAGCATTGTATGAAACTTCTTTCTGTTCTGTGCATTCAACTAACAGAGTTGAACCTTACTTTTGATTGAGCCGTTCTGAAACACTCTTTCTGTAGAAACTGCAATTGGACATTCTGAGCGCTAAGACGCCTAATTGGGAAAAAGAATGTCTACAAATAAAAACTACACAGAAGAATTGTGTGAAATTTCTTTCTGTTCTGTTTGTTCAACTAAAAGAGTTGAACCTTAGTTTTGATTGAGCCGTTCTGAAACACACTTTCTGTAGAAAATGCAAGTGGAGATTCGGAGCGCTAAGAGGGTAATAGTGGAAAAAGGAATGTCTCCAAATATAAACTACACAGAATCATTCTGTGAAACTTCTTTCTGATCTGTGCATTCAGCTAACAGAGTTAAACCATACTTTTGATTGAGCAGATCTGAACACTCTTTCTGTAGAAAATGCAACTGGACATTTGGAGCGCTAAGAGAGTAGTAGTGGAAAAAGGAATATATTCAAATATAAACTACACAGGAGCATTCTGTGAAACTTCTTTCTGATCTGAGCATTCAGCTAACAGAGTTAAACCATACTTTTGAGTGAGCAGTTTTGAAACACTCTGTCTGTAGAAAATGCAACTGGACATTCGTAGCGCTAAGTGGGTAATAGTGGAAAAAAGAATATATTCAAATATAAACTACACAGAAGCATTGTATGAAACTACTTTCTGTTCTGTGCATTCAACTAACAGAGTTGAACCTTACTTTTGATTGAGCCTTTCTGAAACACTCTTTCTGTAGAAACTGCAATTGGACATTCTGAGCGCTAAGAGGCCTATATTGGGAAAAATAATATCTTCAAATAAAAACTACACAGAAGCATTGTGTGAAACTTATTTCTGATATGTTCATTAAGCTAACAGAGTTAAACCATACTTTTGATTGCGCAGTTCTGAACACTCTTTCTGTAGAAAATGCAAGTGGACATTCGGAGCGCTAAGAGGGTAATAGTGGAGAAAGGAATATATTCAAATATAAACTACACAGTAGCATTCTGTGAAAATTCTTTCTGTTCTGTTCATTCAACTAAGAGAGTTGAACCTTACTTTTGATTGAGCCGTTCTGAAACACTCTTTCTGTAGAAACTGCAATTGGACATGCTAAGCGCTAAGAGGCCTACATTGGGAAAAAGAATATCTTCAAATAATAACTACACAGATGCATTCTGTGAAACATATTTCTGATCTGTAAATTCAGTTAACAGAGATAAAACATATTTTTGATTGAGCAGTTATGAAACACTCTTTTTGTAGAAAATGCAAGTGGAGATTCGGAGCGCTAAGAGGGTAATAGTGGAAAAAGGAATGTCTTCAAATATAAACTACACAGAATCATTCGGTGAAATTTCTTTCTGATCTGTGCATTCAGCTAACAGAGTTAAACCATACTTTTGATTGAGCAGATCTGAACACTCTTTCTGTAGAAAATGCAACTGGACATTTGGAGCGCTAAGAGCGTAGTAGTGGAAAAAGGAATATATTCAAATATAAACTACACAGAAGCATTCTGTGAAACTTCTTTCTGATCTGAGCATTCAGCTAACAGAGTTAAACCATACTTTTGATTGAGCAGTTTTGAAACACTCTGTCTGTAGAAAATGCAATTGGACATTCTTAGCGCTAAGTGGGTAATAGTGGAAAAAAGAATAGGTTCAAATATAAACTACACAGAAGCATTGTATGAAACTTCTTTCTGTTCTGTGCATTCAACTAACAGAGTTGAACCTTACTTTTGATTGAGCCGTTCTGAAACACTCTTTCTGTAGAAACTGCAATTGGACATTCTGAGCGCTAAGACGCCTAATTGGGAAAAAGAATGTCTACAAATAAAAACTACACAGAAGAATTGTGTGAAACTTCTTTCTGTTCTGTTTGTTCAACTAAAAGAGTTGAAACTTAGTTTTGATTGAGCCGTTCTGAAACACACTTTCTGTAGAAAATGCAAGTGGAGATTCGGAGCGCTAAGAGGGTAATAGTGGAAAAAGGAATGTCTCCAAATATAAACTACACAGAATCATTCTGTGAAACTTCTTTCTGATCTGTGCATTCAGCTAACAGAGTTAAACCATACTTTTGATTGAGCAGATCTGAACACTCTTTCTGTAGAAAATGCAACTGGACATTTGGAGCGCTAAGAGAGTAGTAGTGGAAAAAGGAATATATTCAAATATAAACTACACAGAAGCATTCTGTGAAACTTCTTTCTGATCTGAGCATTCAGCTAACAGAGTTAAACCATACTTTGGATTGAGCAGTTTTGAAACACTCTGTCTGTAGAAAATGCAACTGGACATTCGTAGCGCTAAGTGGGTAATAGTGGAAAAAAGAATATATTCAAATATAAACTACACAGAAGCATTGTATGAAACTACTTTCTGTTCTGTGCATTCAACTAACAGAGTTGAACCTTACTTTTGATTGAGCCTTTCTGAAACACTCTTTCTGTAGAAACTGCAATTGGACATTCTGAGCGCTAAGAGGCCTATATTGGGAAAAATAATATCTTCAAATAAAAACTACACAGAAGCATTGTGTGAAACTTATTTCTGATATGTTCATTAAGCTAACAGAGTTAAACCATACTTTTGATTGCGCAGTTCTGAACACTCTTTCTGTAGAAAATGCAAGTGAACATTCGGAGCGCTAAGAGGGTAATAGTGGAGAAAGGAATATATTCAAATATAAACTACACAGTAGCATTCTGTGAAAATTCTTTCTGTTCTGTGCATTCAACTAACAGAGTAGAACCTTACTTTTGATTGAGCCATTCTGAAACACTCTTTCTGTAGAAACTGCAATTGGACATGCTAAGCGCTAAGAGGCCTACATTGGGAAAAAGAATATCTTCAAATAAAAACTACACAGATGCATTCTGTGAAACATATTTCTGATCTGTAAATTCAGTTAACAGAGATAAAACATATTTTTGATTGAGCAGTTATGAAACACTCTTTTTGTAGAAAATGCAAGTGGAGATTCGGAGCGCTAAGAGGGTAATAGTGGAAAAAGGAATGTCTTCAAATATAAACTACACAGAATCATTCGGTGAAATTTCTTTCTGATCTGTGCATTCAGCTAACAGAGTTAAAACATACTTTTGATTGAGCAGATCTGAACACTCTTTCTGTAGAAAATGCAACTGGACATTTGGAGCGCTAAGAGCGTAGTAGTGGAAAAAGGAATATATTCAAATATAAACTAAACAGAAGCATTCTGTGAAACTTCTTTCTGATCTGAGCATTCAGCTAACAGAGTTAAACCATACTTTTGATTGAGCAGTTTTGAAACACTCTGTCTGTAGAAAATGCAACTGGACATTCTTAGCGCTAAGTGGGTAATAGTGGAAAAAAGAATAGGTTCAAATATAAACTACACAGAAGCATTGTATGAAACTTCTTTCTGTTCTGTGCATTCAACTAACAGAGTTGAACCTTACTTTTGATTGAGCCGTTCTGAAACACTCTTTCTGTAGAAACTGCAATTGGACATTCTGAGCGCTAAGACGCCTAATTGGGAAAAAGAATGTCTACAAATAAAAACTACACAGAAGAATTGTGTGAAATTTCTTTCTGTTCTGTTTGTTCAACTAAAAGAGTTGAACCTTAGTTTTGATTGAGCCGTTCTGAAACACACTTTCTGTAGAAAATGCAAGTGGAGATTCGGAGCGCTAAGAGGGTAATAGTGGAAAAAGGAATGTCTCCAAATATAAACTACACAGAATCATTCTGTGAAACTTCTTTCTGATCTGTGCATTCAGCTAACAGAGTTAAACCATACTTTTGATTGAGCAGATCTGAACACTCTTTCTGTAGAAAATGCAACTGGACATTTGGAGCGCTAAGAGAGTAGTAGTGGAAAAAGGAATATATTCAAATATAAACTACACAGGAGCATTCTGTGAAACTTCTTTCTGATCTGAGCATTCAGCTAACAGAGTTAAACCATACTTTTGATTGAGCAGTTTTGAAACACTCTGTCTGTAGAAAATGCAACTGGACATTCGTAGCGCTAAGTGGGTAATAGTGGAAAAAAGAATATATTCAAATATAAACTACACAGAAGCATTGTATGAAACTACTTTCTGTTCTGTGCATTCAACTAACAGAGTTGAACCTTACTTTTGATTGAGCCTTTCTGAAACACTCTTTCTGTAGAAACTGCAATTGGACATTCTGAGCGCTAAGAGGCCTATATTGGGAAAAATAATATCTTCAAATAAAAACTACACAGAAGCATTGTGTGAAACTTATTTCTGATATGTTCATTAAGCTAACAGAGTTAAACCATACTTTTGATTGCGCAGTTCTGAACACTCTTTCTGTAGAAAATGCAAGTGGACATTCGGAGCGCTAAGAGGGTAATAGTGGAGAAAGGAATATATTCAAATATAAACTACACAGTAGCATTCTGTGAAAATTCTTTCTGTTCTGTTCATTCAACTAACAGAGTTGAACCTTACTTTTGATTGAGCCGTTCTGAAACACTCTTTCTGTAGAAACTGCAATTGGACATGCTAAGCGCTAAGAGGCCTACATTGGGAAAAAGAATATCTTCAAATAATAACTACACAGATGCATTCTGTGAAACATATTTCTGATCTGTAAATTCAGTTAACAGAGATAAAACATATTTTTGATTGAGCAGTTATGAAACACTCTTTTTGTAGAAAATGCAAGTGGAGATTCGGAGCGCTAAGAGGGTAATAGTGGAAAAAGGAATGTCTTCAAATATAAACTACACAGAATCATTCGGTGAAATTTCTTTCTGATCTGTGCATTCAGCTAACAGAGTTAAACCATACTTTTGATTGAGCAGATCTGAACACTCTTTCTGTAGAAAATGCAACTGGACATTTGGAGCGCTAAGAGCGTAGTAGTGGAAAAAGGAATATATTCAAATATAAACTACACAGAAGCATTCTGTGAAACTTCTTTCTGATCTGAGCATTCAGCTAACAGAGTTAAACCATACTTTTGATTGAGCAGTTTTGAAACACTCTGTCTGTAGAAAATGCAATTGGACATTCTTAGCGCTAAGTGGGTAATAGTGGAAAAAAGAATAGGTTCAAATATAAACTACACAGAAGCATTGTATGAAACTTCTTTCTGTTCTGTGCATTCAACTAACAGAGTTGAACCTTACTTTTGATTGAGCCGTTCTGAAACACTCTTTCTGTAGAAACTGCAATTGGACATTCTGAGCGCTAAGACGCCTAATTGGGAAAAAGAATGTCTACAAATAAAAACTACACAGAAGAATTGTGTGAAACTTCTTTCTGTTCTGTTTGTTCAACTAAAAGAGTTGAAACTTAGTTTTGATTGAGCCGTTCTGAAACACACTTTCTGTAGAAAATGCAAGTGGAGATTCGGAGCGCTAAGAGGGTAATAGTGGAAAAAGGAATGTCTCCAAATATAAACTACACAGAATCATTCTGTGAAACTTCTTTCTGATCTGTGCATTCAGCTAACAGAGTTAAACCATACTTTTGATTGAGCAGATCTGAACACTCTTTCTGTAGAAAATGCAACTGGACATTTGGAGCGCTAAGAGAGTAGTAGTGGAAAAAGGAATATATTCAAATATAAACTACACAGAAGCATTCTGTGAAACTTCTTTCTGATCTGAGCATTCAGCTAACAGAGTTAAACCATACTTTGGATTGAGCAGTTTTGAAACACTCTGTCTGTAGAAAATGCAACTGGACATTCGTAGCGCTAAGTGGGTAATAGTGGAAAAAAGAATATATTCAAATATAAACTACACAGAAGCATTGTATGAAACTACTTTCTGTTCTGTGCATTCAACTAACAGAGTTGAACCTTACTTTTGATTGAGCCTTTCTGAAACACTCTTTCTGTAGAAACTGCAATTGGACATTCTGAGCGCTAAGAGGCCTATATTGGGAAAAATAATATCTTCAAATAAAAACTACACAGAAGCATTGTGTGAAACTTATTTCTGATATGTTCATTAAGCTAACAGAGTTAAACCATACTTTTGATTGCGCAGTTCTGAACACTCTTTCTGTAGAAAATGCAAGTGGACATTCGGAGCGCTAAGAGGGTAATAGTGGAGAAAGGAATATATTCAAATATAAACTACACAGTAGCATTCTGTGAAAATTCTTTCTGTTCTGTGCATTCAACTAACAGAGTAGAACCTTACTTTTGATTGAGCCATTCTGAAACACTCTTTCTGTAGAAACTGCAATTGGACATGCTAAGCGCTAAGAGGCCTACATTGGGAAAAAGAATATCTTCAAATAAAAACTACACAGATGCATTCTGTGAAACATATTTCTGATCTGTAAATTCAGTTAACAGAGATAAAACATATTTTTGATTGAGCAGTTATGAAACACTCTTTTTGTAGAAAATGCAAGTGGAGATTCGGAGCGCTAAGAGGGTAATAGTGGAAAAAGGAATGTCTTCAAATATAAACTACACAGAATCATTCGGTGAAATTTCTTTCTGATCTGTGCATTCAGCTAACAGAGTTAAAAAATACTTTTGATTGAGCAGATCTGAACACTCTTTCTGTAGAAAATGCAACTGGACATTTGGAGCGCTAAGAGCGTAGTAGTGGAAAAAGGAATATATTCAAATATAAACTAAACAGAAGCATTCTGTGAAACTTCTTTCTGATCTGAGCATTCAGCTAACAGAGTTAAACCATACTTTTGATTGAGCAGTTTTGAAACACTCTGTCTGTAGAAAATGCAACTGGACATTCTTAGCGCTAAGTGGGTAATAGTGGAAAAAAGAATAGGTTCAAATATAAACTACACAGAAGCATTGTATGAAACTTCTTTCTGTTCTGTGCATTCAACTAACAGAGTTGAACCTTACTTTTGATTGAGCCGTTCTGAAACACTCTTTCTGTAGAAACTGCAATTGGACATTCTGAGCGCTAAGACGCCTAATTGGGAAAAAGAATGTCTACAAATAAAAACTACACAGAAGAATTGTGTGAAATTTCTTTCTGTTCTGTTTGTTCAACTAAAAGAGTTGAACCTTAGTTTTGATTGAGCCGTTCTGAAACACACTTTCTGTAGAAAATGCAAGTGGAGATTCTGAGCGCTAAGAGGGTAATAGTGGAAAAAGGAATGTCTCCAAATATAAACTACACAGAATCATTCTGTGAAACTTCTTTCTGATCTGTGCATTCAGCTAACAGAGTTAAACCATACTTTTGATTGAGCAGATCTGAACACTCTTTCTGTAGAAAATGCAACTGGACATTTGGAGCGCTAAGAGGGTAGTAGTGGAAAAAGGAATATATTCAAATATAAACTACACAGAAGCATTCTGTGAAACTTCTTTCTGATCTGAGCATTCAGCTAACAGAGTTAAACCATACTTTTTATTGAGCAGTTTTGAAACACTCTGTCTGTAGAAAATGCAACTGGACATTCGTAGCGCTAAGTGGGTAATAGTGGAAAAAAGAATATATTCAAATATAAACTACACAGAAGCATTGTATGAAACTACTTTCTGTTCTGTGCATTCAACTAACAGAGTTGAACCTTACTTTTGATTGAGCCTTTCTGAAACACTCTTTCTGTAGAAACTGCAATTGGACATTCTGAGCGCTAAGAGGCCTCTATTGGGAAAAATAATATCTTCAAATAAAAACTACACAGAAGCATTGTGTGAAACTTATTTCTGATATGTTAATTAAGCTAACAGAGTTAAACCATACTTTTGATTGCGCAGTTCTGAACACTCTTTCTGTAGAAAATGCAAGTGGACATTCGGAGCGCTAAGAGGGTAATAGTGGAGAAAGGAATATATTCAAATATAAACTACACAGTAGCATTCTGTGAAAATTCTTTCTGTTCTGTTCATTCAACTAACAGAGTTGAACCTTACTTTTGATTGAGCCGTTCTGAAACACTCTTTCTGTAGAAACTGCAATTGGACATTCTGAGCGCTAAGAGGCCTATATTGGGAAAAAGAATGTCTACAAATAAAAACTACACAGAAGAATTGTGTGAAACTACTTTCTGTTCTGTTTGTTCAACTAAAAGAGTTGAACCTTAGTTTCGATTGAGCCGTTCTGAAACACTCTTTCTGTAGAAAACGCAAGTGGAAATTCGGAGCGCTAAGAGGGTTATAGTGGAAAAAGGAATGTCTCCAAATATAAACTACACAGAATCATTCTGTGAAACTTCTTTCTGATCTGTGCATTCAGCTAACAGAGTTAAAACATACTTTTGATTGAGCAGATCTGAACACTCTTTCTGTAGAAAATGCAACTGGACATTTGGAGCGCTAAGAGAGTAGTAGTGGAAAAAGTAATATATTCAAATATAAACTACACAGAAGCATTCTGTGAAACTTCTTTCTGATCTGAGCATTCAGCTAACAGAGTTAAACCATACTTTTGATTGAGCAGTTTTGAAACACTCTGTCTGTAGAAAATGCAACTGGACATTCGTAGCGCTAAGTGGGTAATAGTGGAAAAAAGAATATGTTCAAATATAAACTACACAGAAGCATTGTATGAAACTTCTTTCTGTTCTGTGCATTCAACTAACAGAGTTGAACCTGACTTTTGATTGAGCATTTCTGAAACACTCTTTCTGTAGAAACTGCAATTGGACATTCTGAGCGCTAAGAGGCCTCTATTGGGAAAAATAATATCTTCAAATAAAAACTACACAGAAGCATTGTGTGAAACTAATTTCTGATATGTTCATTAAGCTAACAGAGTTAAACCATACTTTTGATTGCGCAGTTCTGAACACTCTTTCTGTAGAAAATGCAAGTGGACATTCGGAGCGCTAAGAGGGTAATAGTGGAAAAAGGAATATATTCAAATATAAACTACACAGTAGCATTCTGTGAAAATTCTTTCTGTTCTGTGCATTCAACTAACAGAGTTGAACCTTACTTTTGATTGAGCCGTTCTGAAACACTCTTTCTGTAGAAACTGCAATTGGACATGCTAAGCGCTAAGAGGCCTACATTGGGAAAAAGAATATCTTCAAATAAATACTACACAGATGCATTCTGTGAAACTAATTTCTGATCTGTAAATTCAGTTAACAGAGATAAAACATATTTTTGATTGAGCAGTTATGAAACACTCTTTTTGTAGAAAATGCAAGTGGAGATTCGGAGCGCTAAGAGGGTAATAGTGGAAAAAGCAATGTCTTCAAATATAAACTACACAGAATCATTCGGTGAAACTTCTTTCTGATCTGTGCATTCAGCTAACAGAGTTAAACCATACTTTTGATTGAGCAGATCTGAACACTCTTTCTGTAGAAAATGCAACTGGACATTTGGAGCGCTAAGAGCGTAGTAGTGGAAAAAGGAATATATTCAAATATAAACTACACAGAAGCATTCTGTGAAACTTCTTTCTGATCTGAGCATTCAGCTAACAGAGTTAAACCATACTTTTGATTGAGCAGTTTTGAAACACTCTGTCTGTAGAAAATGCAACTGGACATTCGTAGCGCTAAGTGGGTAATAGTGGAAAAAAGAATATGTTCAAATATAAACTACACAGAAGCATTGTATGAAACTTCTTTCTGTTCTGTGCATTCAACTAACAGAATTCAACCTTAGTTTTGATTGAGCCGTTCTGAAACACTCTTTCTGTAGAAACTGCAATTGGACATTCTGAGCGCTAAGAGGCCTCTATTGGGAAAAATAATATCTTCAAATAAAAACTACACCGAAGCATTGTGTGAAACTTATTTCTGATATGTTCATTAAGCTAACAGAGTTAAACCACACTTTTGATTGCGCAGTTCTGAACACTCTTTCTGTAGAAAATGCAAGTGGACATTCGGAGCGCTAAGAGGGTAATAGTGGAAAAAGGAATATATTCAAATATAAACTACACAGTAGCATTCTGTGAAAATTCTTTCTGTTCTGTGCATTCAACTAACAGAGTTGAACCTTACTTTTGATTGAGCCGTTCTGAAACACTCTTTCTGTAGAAACTGCAATTGGACATGCTAAGCGCTAAGAGGCCTACATTGGGAAAAAGAATATCTTCAAATAAAAACTACACAGATGCATTCTGTGAAACTTATTTCTGATCTGTAAATTCAGTTAACAGAGATAAAACATATTTTTGATTGAGCAGTTATGAAACACTCTTTTTGTAGAAAATGCAAGTGGAGATTCGGAGCGCTAAGAGGGTAATAGTGGAAAAAGGAATGTCTTCAAATATAAACTACACAGAATCATTCGGTGAAACTTCTTTCTGATCTGTGCATTCAGCTAACAGAGTTAAACCATACTTTTGATTGATCAGATCTGAACACTCTTTCTGTAGAAAATGCAACTGGACATTTGGAGCGCTAAGAGCGTAGTAGTGGAAAAAGGAATATATTCAAATATAAACTACACAGAAGCATTCTGTGAAACTTCTTTCTGATCTGAGCATTCAGCTAACAGAGTTAAACCATACTTTTGATTGAGCAGTTTTGAAACACTCTGTCTGTAGAAAATGCAACTGGACATTCGTAGCACTAAGTGGGTAATAGTGGAAAAAAGAATATGTTCAAATATAAACTACACAGAAGCATTGTATGAAACTTCTTTCTGTTCTGTGCATTCAACTAACAGAGTTGAACCTTACTTTTGATTGAGCCGTTCTGAAACACTCTTTCTGTAGAAACTGCAATTGGACATTCTGAGCGCTAAGAGGCCTATATTGGGAAAAAGAATGTCTACAAATAAAAACTACACAGAAGAATTGTGTGAAACTTCTTTCTGTTCTGTTTGTTCAACTAAAAGAGTTGAACCTTAGTTTTGATTGAGCCGTTCTGAAACACTCTTTCTGTAGAAAATGCAAGTGGAGATTTGGAGCGCTAACAGGGTAATAGTGGAAAAAGGAATGTCTCCAAATTTAAACTACACAGAATCATTCTGTGAAACTTCTTTCTGATCTGGGCATTCAGCTAACAGAGTTAAACCATACTTTTGATTGAGCAGATCTGAACACTCTTTCTGTAGAAAATACAACTGGACATTTGGAGCGCTAAGAGAGTAGTAGTGGAAAAAGAATACATTCAAAAATAAACTACACAGAAGCATTCTGTGAAACTTCTTTCTGATCTGAGCATTCAGCTAACAGAGTTAAACCATACTTTGGATTGAGCAGTTTTGAAACACTCTGTCGGTAGAAAATGCAACTGGACATTCGTAGCGCTAAGTGTGTAATAGTGGAAAAAAGAATATGTTCAAATATAAACTACACAGAAGCATTGTATGAAACTTCTTTCTGTTCTGTGCATTCAACTAACACAGTTGAACCTTACTTTTGATTGAGCCTTTCTGAAACACTCTTTCTGTAGAAACTGCAATTGGACATTCTGAGCGCTAAGAGGCCTCTATTGGGAAAAATAATATCTTCAAATAAAAACTACACAGAAGCATTGTGTGAAACTTATTTCTGATATGTTCATTAAGCTAACAGAGTTAAACCATACTTTTGATTGCGCAGTTCTGAACACTCTTTCTGTAGAAAATGCAAGTGGACATTCGGAGCGCTAAGAGGGTAATAGTGGAAAAAGGAATATATTCAAATATAAACTACACAGTAGCATTCTGTGAAAATTCTTTCTGTTCTGTGCATTCAACTAACAGAGTTGAACCTTACTTTTGATTGAGCCGTTCTGAAACACTCTTTCTGTAGAAACTGCAATTGGACATGCTAAGCGCTAAGAGGCCTACATTGGGAAAAAGAATATCTTCAAATAAAAACTACACAGATGCATTCTGTGAAACTTATTTCTGATCTGTAAATTCAGTTAACAGAGATAAAACATATTTTTGATTGAGCAGTTATGAAACACTCTTTTTGTAGAAAATGCAAGTGGAGATTCGGAGCGCTAAGAGGGTAATAGTGGAAAAAGGAATGTCTTCAAATATAAACTACACAGAATCATTCGGTGAAACTTCTTTCTGATCTGTGCATTCAGCTAACAGAGTTAAACCATACTTTTGATTGAGCAGATCTGAACACTCTTTCTGTAGAAAATGCAACTGGACATTTTGAGCGCTAAGAGCGTAGTAGTGGAAAAAGTAATATATTCAAATATAAACTACACAGAAGAATTCTGTGAAACTTCTTTCTGATCTGAGCATTCAGCTAACAGAGTTTAACCATACTTTTGATTGAGCAGTTTTGAAACACTCTGTCTGTAGAAAATGCAACTGGACATTCGTAGCGCTAAGTCGGTAATAGTGGAAAAAAGAATATGTTCAAATATAAACTACACAGAAGCATTGTATGAAACTTCTTTCTGTTCTGTGCATTCAACTAACAGAGTTGAACCTTACTTTTGATTGAGCCGTTCTGAAACACTCTTTCTGTAGAAACTGCAATTGGACATTCTGAGCGCTAAGAGGCCTATATTGGGAAAAAGAATGTCTACAAATAAAAACTACACAGAAGAATTGTGTGAAACTACCTTCTGTTCTGTTTGTTCAACTAAAAGAGTTGAACCTTAGTTTCGATTGAGCCGTTCTGAAACACTCTTTCTGTAGAAAATGCAAGTGGAGATTCGGAGCGCTAAGAGGGTAATAGTGGAAAAAGGAATGTCTCCAAATATAAACTACACAGAATCATTCTGTGAAACTTCTTTCTGATCTGTGCATTCAGCTAACAGAGTTAAACCATACTTTTGATTGAGCAGATCTGAACACTCTTTCTGTAGAAAATGCAACTGGACATTTGGAGTGCTAAGTGAGTAGTAGTGGAAAAAGGAATATATTCAAATATAAACTACACAGAAGCATTCTGTGAAACTTCTTTCTGATCTGAGCATTCAGCTAACAGAGTTAAACCATACTTTGGATTGAGCAGTTTTGAAACACTCTGTCTGTAGAAAATGCAACTGGACATTCGTAGCGCTAAGTGGGTAATAGTGGAAAAAAGAATATGTTCAAATATAAACTACACAGAAGCATTGTATGAAACTACTTTCTGTTCTGTGCATTCAACTAACAGAGTTGAACCTTACTTTTGATTGAGCCTTTCTGAAACACTCTTTCTGTAGAAACTGCAATTGGACATTCTGAGCGCTAAGAGGCCTCTATTGGGAAAAATAATATCTTCAAATAAAAACTACACAGAAGCATTGTGTGAAACTTATTTCTGATATGTTCATTAAGCTAACAGAGTTAAACCATACTTTTGATTGCGCAGTTCTGAACCCTCTTTCTGTAGAAAATGCAAGTGGACATTCGGAGCGCTAAGAGGGTAATAGTGGAAAAAGGAATATATTCAAATATAAACTACACAGTAGCATTCTGTGAAAATTCTTTCTGTTCTGTGCATTCAACTAACAGAGTTGAACCTTACTTTTGATTGAGCCGTTCTGAAACACTCTTTCTGTAGAAACTGCAATTGGACATGCTAAGCGCTAAGAGGCCTACATTGGGAAAAAGAATATCTTCAAATAAAAACTACACAGATGCATTCTGTGAAACTTATTTCTGATCTGTAAATTCAGTTAACAGAGATAAAAAATATTTTTGATTGAGCAGTTATGAAACACTCTTTTTGTAGAAAATGGAAGTGGAGATTCGGAGCGCTAAGAGGGTAATAGTGGAAAAAGGAATGTCTTCAAATATAAACTACACAGAATCATTCGGTGAAACTTCTTTCTGATCTGTGCATTCAGCAAACAGAGTTAAACCATACTTTTGATTGAGCAGATCTGAACACTCTTTCTGTAGAAAATGCAACTGGACATTTGGAGCGCTAAGAGCGTAGTAGTGGAAAAAGGAATATATTCAAATATAAACTACACAGAAGCATTCTGTGAAACTTCTTTCTGATCTGAGCATTCAGCTAACAGAGTTAAACCATACTTTTGATTGAGCAGTTTTGAAACACTCTGTCTGTAGAAAATGCAACTGGACATTCGTAGCACTAAGTGGGTAATAGTGGAAAAAAGAATATGTTCAAATATAAACTACACAGAAGCATTGTATGAAACTTCTTTCTGTTCTGTGCATTCAACTAACAGAGTTGAACCTTACTTTTGATTGAGCCGTTCTGAAACACTCTTTCTGTAGAAACTGCAATTGGACATTCTGAGCGCTAAGAGGCCTATATTGGGAAAAAGAATGTCTACAAATAAAAACTACACAAAAGAATTGTGTGAAACTTCTTTCTGTTCTGTTTGTTCAACTAAAAGAGTTGAACCTTAGTTTTGATTGAGCCGTTCTGAGACACTCTTTCTGTAGAAAATGCAAGTGGAGATTCGGAGCGCTAAGAGGGTAATAGTGGAAAAAGGAATGTCTCCAAATATAAACTACACAGAATCATTCTGTGAAACTTCTTTCTGATCTGTGCATTCAGCTAACAGAGTTAAACCATACTTTTGATTGAGCAGATCTGAACACTCTTTCTGTAGAAAATGCAACTGGGCATTTGGAGCGCTAAGAGAGTAGTAGTGGAAAAAGGAATATATTCAAATATAAACTACACAGAAGCATTCTGTGAAACTTCTTTCTGATCTGAGCATTCAGCTAACAGAGTTAAACCGTACTTTGGATTGAGCAGTTTTGAAACACTCTGTCTGTAGAAAATGCAACTGGACATTCGTAGCGCTAAGTGGGTAATAGTGGAAAAAAGAATATGTTCAAATATAAACTACACAGAAGCATTGTATGAAACTTCTTTCTGTTCTGTGCATTCAACTAACAGAGTTGAACCTTACTTTTGATTGAGCCTTTCTGAAACCCTCTTTCTGTAGAAACTGCAATTGGACATTCTGAGCGCTAAGAGGCCTCTATTGGGAAAAATAATATCTTCAAATAAAAACTACACAGAAGCATTGTGTGAAACTTATTTCTGATATGTTCATTAAGCTAACAGAGTTAAACCATACTTTTGATTGCGCAGTTCTGAACACTCTTTCTGTAGAAAATGCAAGTGGACATTCGGAGCGCTAAGAGGGTAATAGTGGAAAAAGGAATATATTCAAATATAAACTACACAGTAGCATTCTGTGAAAATTCTTTCTGTTCTGTGCATTCAACTAACAGAGTTGAACCTTACTTTTGATTGAGCCGTTCTGAAACACTCTTTCTGTAGAAACTGCAATTGGACATGCTAAGCGCTAAGAGGCCTACATTGGGAAAAAGAATATCTTCAAATAAAAACTACACAGATGCATTCTGTGAAACTTATTTCTGATCTGTAAATTCAGTTAACAGAGATAAAACATATTTTTGATTGAGCAGTTATGAAACACTCTTTTTGTAGAAAATGCAAGTGGAGATTCGGAGCGCTAAGAGGGTAATAGTGGAAAAAGGAATGTCTTCAAATATAAACTACACAGAATCATTCGGTGAAACTTCTTTCTCATCTGTGCATTCAGCTAACAGAGTTAAACCATACTTTTGATTGAGCAGATCTGAACACTCTTTCTGTAGAAAATGCAACTGGACATTTGGAGCGCTAAGAGCGTAGTAGTGGAAAAAGGAATATATTCAAATATAAACTACACAGAAGCATTCTGTGAAACTACTTTCTGATCTGAGCATTCAGCTAACAGAGTTAAACCATACTTTTGATTGAGCAGTTTTGAAACACTCTGTCTGTAGAAAATGCAACTGGACATTCGTAGCACTAAGTGGGTAATAGTGGAAAAAAGAATATGTTCAAATATAAACTACACAGAAGCATTGTATGAAACTTCTTTCTGTTCTGTGCATTCAACTAACAGAGTTGAACCTTACTTTTGATTGAGCCGTTCTGAAACACTCTTTCTGTAGAAACTGCAATTGGACATTCTGAGCGCTAAGAGGCCTATATTGGGAAAAAGAATGTCTACAAATAAAAACTACACAAAAGAATTGTGTGAAACTTCTTTCTGTTCTGTTTGTTCAACTAAAAGAGTTGAACCTTAGTTTTGATTGAGCCGTTCTGAGACACTCTTTCTGTAGAAAATGCAAGTGGAGATTCGGAGCGCTAAGAGGGTAATAGTGGAAAAAGGAATGTCTCCAAATATAAACTACACAGAATCATTCTGTGAAACTTCTTTCTGATCTGTGCATTCAGCTAACAGAGTTAAACCATACTTTTGATTGAGCAGATCTGAACACTCTTTCTGTAGAAAATGCAACTGGGCATTTGGAGCGCTAAGAGAGTAGTAGTGGAAAAAGGAATATATTCAAATATAAACTACACAGAAGCATTCTGTGAAACTTCTTTCTGATCTGAGCATTCAGCTAACAGAGTTAAACCGTACTTTGTATTGAGCAGTTTTGAAACACTCTGTCTGTAGAAAATGCAACTGGACATTCGTAGCGCTAAGTGGGTAATAGTGGAAAAAAGAATATGTTCAAATATAAACTACACAGAAGCATTGTATGAAACATCTTTCTGTTCTGTGCATTCAACTAACAGAGTTGAACCTTACTTTTGATTGAGCCTTTCTGAAACCCTCTTTCTGTAGAAACTGCAATTGGACATTCTGAGCGCTAAGAGGCCTCTATTGGGAAAAATAATATATTCAAATAAAAACTACACAGAAGCATTGTGTGAAACTTATTTCTGATATGTTCATTAAGCTAACAGAGTTAAACCATACTTTTGATTGCGCAGTTCTGAACACTCTTTCTGTAGAAAATGCAAGTGGACATTCGGAGCGCTAAGAGGGTAATAGTGGAAAAAGGAATATATTCAAATATAAACTACACAGTAGCATTCTGTGAAAATTCTTTCTGTTCTGTGCATTCAACTAACAGAGTTGAACCTTACTTTTGATTGAGCCGTTCTGAAACACTCTTTCTGTAGAAACTGCAATTGGACATGCTAAGCGCTAAGAGGCCTACATTGGGAAAAAGAATATCTTCAAATAAAAACTACACAGATGCATTCTGTGAAACTTATTTCTGATCTGTAAACTCAGTTAACAGAGATAAAACATATTTTTGATTGAGCAGTTATGAAACACTCTTTTTGTAGAAAATGCAAGTGGAGATTCGGAGCGCTAAGAGGGTAATAGTGGAAAAAGGAATGTCTTCAAATATAAACTACACAGAATCATTCTGTGAAACTTCTTTCTGATCTGTGCATTCAGCTAACAGAGTTAAACCATACTTTTGATTGAGCAGATCTGAACACTCTTTCTGTAGAAAATGCAACTGGACATTTGGAGCGCTAAGAGCGTAGTAGTGGAAAAAGGAATATATTCAAATATAAACTACACAGAAGCATTCTGTGAAACTACTTTCTGATCTGAGCATTCAGCTAACAGAGTTAAACCATACTTTTGATTGAGCAGTTTTGAAACACTCTGTCTGTAGAAAATGCAACTGGACATTCGTAGCACTAAGTGGGTAATAGTGGAAAAAAGAATATGTTCAAATATAAACTACACAGAAGCATTGTATGAAACTTCTTTCTGTTCTGTGCATTCAACTAACAGAGTTGAACCTTACTTTTGATTGAGCCGTTCTGAAACACTCTTTCTGTAGAAACTGCAATTGGACATTCTGAGCGCTAAGAGGCCTATATTGGGAAAAAGAATGTCTACAAATAAAAACTACACAGAAGAATTGTGTGAAACTTCTTTCTGTTCTGTTTGTTCAACTAAAAGAGTTGAACCTTAGTTTTGATTGAGCCGTTCTGAAACACTCTTTCTGTAGAAAATGCAAGTGGAGATTTGGAGCGCTAACAGGGTAATAGTGGAAAAAGGAATGTCTCCAAATTTAAACTACACAGAATCATTCTGTGAAACTTCTTTCTGATCTGGGCATTCAGCTAACAGAGTTAAACCATACTTTTGATTGAGCAGATCTGAACACTCTTTCTGTAGAAAATGCAACTGGACATTTGGAGCGCTAAGAGAGTAGTAGTGGAAAAAGAATACATTCAAATATAAACTACACAGAAGCATTCTGTGAAACTTCTTTCTGATCTGAGCATTCAGCTAACAGAGTTAAACCATACTTTGGATTGAGCAGTTTTGAAACACTCTGTCGGTAGAAAATGCAACTGGACATTCGTAGCGCTAAGTGGGTAATAGTGGAAAAAAGAATATGTTCAAATATAAACTACACAGAAGCATTGTATGAAACTTCTTTCTGTTCTGTGCATTCAACTAACAGAGTTGAACCTTACTTTTGATTGAGCCTTTCTGAAACACTCTTTCTGTAGAAACTGCAATTGGACATTCTGAGCGCTAAGAGGCCTCTATTGGGAAAAATAATATCTTCAAATAAAAACTACACAGAAGCATTGTGTGAAACTTATTTCTGATATGTTCATTAAGCTAACAGAGTTAAACCATACTTTTGATTGCGCAGTTCTGAACACTCTTTCTGTAGAAAATGCAAGTGGACATTCGGAGCGCTAAGAGGGTAATAGTGGAAAAAGGAATATATTCAAATATAAACTACACAGTAGCATTCTGTGAAAATTCTTTCTGTTCTGTGCATTCAACTAACAGAGTTGAACCTTACTTTTGATTGAGCCGTTCTGAAACACTCTTTCTGTAGAAACTGCAATTGGACATGCTAAGCGCTAAGAGGCCTACATTGGGAAAAAGAATATCTTCAAATAAAAACTACACAGATGCATTCTGTGAAACTTATTTCTGATCTGTAAATTCAGTTAACAGAGATAAAACATATTTTTGATTGAGCAGTTATGAAACACTCTTTTTGTAGAAAATGCAAGTGGAGATTCGGAGCGCTAAGAGGGTAATAGTGGAAAAAGGAATGTCTTCAAATATAAACTACACAGAATCATTCGGTGAAACTTCTTTCTGATCTGTGCATTCAGCTAACAGAGTTAAACCATACTTTTGATTGAGAAGATCTGAACACTCTTTCTGTAGAAAATGCAACTGGACATTTGGAGCGCTAAGAGCGTAGTAGTGGAAAAAGTAATATATTCAAATATAAACTACACAGAAGAATTCTGTGAAACTTCTTTCTGATCTGAGCATTCAGCTAACAGAGTTTAACCATACTTTTGATTGAGCAGTTTTGAAACACTCTGTCTGTAGAAAATGCAACTGGACATTCGTAGCGCTAAGTCGGTAATAGTGGAAAAAAGAATATGTTCAAATATAAACTACACAGAAGCATTGTATGAAACTTCTTTCTGTTCTGTGCATTCAACTAACAGAGTTGAACCTTACTTTTGATTGAGCCGTTCTGAAACACTCTTTCTGTAGAAACTGCAATTGGACATTCTGAGCGCTAAGAGGCCTATATTGGGAAAAAGAATGTCTACAAATAAAAACTACACAGAAGAATTGTGTGAAACTACCTTCTGTTCTGTTTGTTCAACTAAAAGAGTTGAATCTTAGTTTCGATTGAGCCGTTCTGAAACACTCTTTCTGTAGAAAATGCAAGTGGAGATTCGGAGCGCTAAGAGGGTAATAGTGGAAAAAGGAATGTCTCCAAATATAAACTACACAGAATCATTCTGTGAAACTTCTTTCTGATCTGGGCATTCAGCTAACAGAGTTAAACCATACTTTTGATTGAGCAGATCTGAACACTCTTTCTGTAGAAAATGCAACTGGACATTTGGAGCGCTAAGAGAGTAGTAGTGGAAAAAGAATACATTCAAATATAAACTACACAGAAGCATTCTGTGAAACTTCTTTCTGATCTGAGCATTCAGCTAACAGAGTTAAACCATACTTTGGATTGAGCAGTTTTGAAACACTCTGTCGGTAGAAAATGCAACTGGACATTCGTAGCGCTAAGTGGGTAATAGTGGAAAAAAGAATATGTTCAAATATAAACTACACAGAAGCATTGTATGAAACTTCTTTCTGTTCTGTGCATTCAACTAACACAGTTGAACCTTACTTTTGATTGAGCCTTTCTGAAACACTCTTTCTGTAGAAACTGCAATTGGACATTCTGAGCGCTAAGAGGCCTCTATTGGGAAAAATAATATCTTCAAATAAAAACTACACAGAAGCATTGTGTGAAACTTATTTCTGATATGTTCATTAAGCTAACAGAGTTAAACCATACTTTTGATTGCGCAGTTCTGAACACTCTTTCTGTAGAAAATGCAAGTGGACATTCGGAGCGCTAAGAGGGTAATAGTGGAAAAAGGAATATATTCAAATATAAACTACACAGTAGCATTCTGTGAAAATTCTTTCTGTTCTGTGCATTCAACTAACAGAGTTGAACCTTACTTTTGATTGAGCCGTTCTGAAACACTCTTTCTGTAGAAACTGCAATTGGACATGCTAAGCGCTAAGAGGCCTACATTGGGAAAAAGAATATCTTCAAATAAAAACTACACAGATGCATTCTGTGAAACTTATTTCTGATCTGTAAATTCAGTTAACAGAGATAAAACATATTTTTGATTGAGCAGTTATGAAACACTCTTTTTGTAGAAAATGCAAGTGGAGATTCGGAGCGCTAAGAGGGTAATAGTGGAAAAAGGAATGTCTTCAAATATAAACTACACAGAATCATTCGGTGAAACTTCTTTCTGATCTGTGCATTCAGCTAACAGAGTTAAACCATACTTTTGATTGAGCAGATCTGAACACTCTTTCTGTAGAAAATGCAACTGGACATTTGGAGCGCTAAGAGCGTAGTAGTGGAAAAAGTAATATATTCAAATATAAACTACACAGAAGAATTCTGTGAAACTTCTTTCTGATCTGAGCATTCAGCTAACAGAGTTTAACCATACTTTTGATTGAGCAGTTTTGAAACACTCTGTCTGTAGAAAATGCAACTGGACATTCGTAGCGCTAAGTCGGTAATAGTGGAAAAAAGAATATGTTCAAATATAAACTACACAGAAGCATTGTATGAAACTTCTTTCTGTTCTGTGCATTCAACTAACAGAGTTGAACCTTACTTTTGATTGAGCCGTTCTGAAACACTCTTTCTGTAGAAACTGCAATTGGACATTCTGAGCGCTAAGAGGCCTATATTGGGAAAAAGAATGTCTACAAATAAAAACTACACAGAAGAATTGTGTGAAACTACCTTCTGTTCTGTTTGTTCAACTAAAAGAGTTGAATCTTAGTTTCGATTGAGCCGTTCTGAAACACTCTTTCTGTAGAAAATGCAAGTGGAGATTCGGAGCGCTAAGAGGGTAATAGTGGAAAAAGGAATGTCTCCAAATATAAACTACACAGAATCATTCTGTGAAACTTCTTTCTGATCTGTGCATTCAGCTAACAGAGTTAAACCATACTTTTGATTGAGCAGATCTGAACACTCTTTCTGTAGAAAATGCAACTGGACATTTGGAGCGCTAAGAGAGTAGTAGTGGAAAAAGGAATATATTCAAATATAAACTACACAGAAGCATTCTGTGAAACTTCTTTCTGATCTGAGCATTCAGCTAACAGAGTTAAACCATACTTTGGATTGAGCAGTTTTGAAACACTCTGTCTGTAGAAAATGCAACTGGACATTCGTAGCGCTAAGTGGGTAATAGTGGAAAAAAGAATATGTTCAAATATAAACTACACAGAAGCATTGTATGAAACTACTTTCTGTTCTGTGCATTCAACTAAGAGAGTTGAACCTTACTTTTGATTGAGCCTTTCTGAAACACTCTTTCTGTAGAAACTGCAATTGGACATTCTGAGCGCTAAGAGGCCTCTATTGGGAAAAATAATATCTTCAAATAAAAACTACACAGAAGCATTGTGTGAAACTTATTTCTGATATGTTCATTAAGCTAACAGAGTTAAACCATACTTTTGATTGCGCAGTTCTGAACACTATTTCTGTAGAAAATGCAAGTGGACATTCGGAGCGCTAAGAGGGTAATATTGGAAAAAGGAATATATTCAAATATAAACTACACAGTAGCATTCTGTGAAAATTCTTTCTGTTCTGTGCATTCAACTAACAGAGTTGAACCTTACTTTTGATTGAGCCGTTCTGAAACACTCTTTCTGTAGAAACTGCAATTGGACATGCTAAGCGCTAAGAGGCCTACATTGGGAAAAAGAATATCTTCAAATAAAAACTACACAGATGCATTCTGTGAAACTTATTTCTGATCTGTAAATTCAGTTAACAGATATAAAAAATATTTTTGATTGAGCAGTTATGAAACACTCTTTTTGTAGAAAATGCAAGTGGAGATTCGGAGCGCTAAGAGGGTAATAGTGGAAAAAGGAATGTCTTCAAATATAAACTACACAGAATCATTCGGTGAAACTTCTTTCTGATCTGTGCATTCAGCAAACAGAGTTAAACCATACTTTTGATTGAGCAGATCTGAACACTCTTTCTGTAGAAAATGCAACTGGACATTTGGAGCGCTAAGAGCGTAGTAGTGGAAAAAGGAATATATTCAAATATAAACTACACAGAAGCATTCTGTGAAACTTCTTTCTGATCTGAGCATTCAGCTAACAGAGTTAAACCATACTTTTGATTGAGCAGTTTTGAAACACTCTGTCTGTAGAAAATGCAACTGGACATTCGTAGCACTAAGTGGGTAATAGTGGAAAAAAGAATATGTTCAAATATAAACTACACAGAAGCATTGTATGAAACTTCTTTCTGTTCTGTGCATTCAACTAACAGAGTTGAACCTTACTTTTGATTGAGCCGTTCTGAAACACTCTTTCTGTAGAAACTGCAATTGGACATTCTGAGCGCTAAGAGGCCTATATTGGGAAAAAGAATGTCTACAAATAAAAACTACACAAAAGAATTGTGTGAAACTTCTTTCTGTTCTGTTTGTTCAACTAAAAGAGTTGAACCTTAGTTTTGATTGAGCCGTTCTGAGACGTTCTTTCTGTAGAAAATGCAAGTGGAGATTCGGAGCGCTAAGAGGGTAATAGTGGAAAAAGGAATGTCTCCAAATATAAACTACACAGAATCATTCTGTGAAACTTCTTTCTGATCTGTGCATTCAGCTAACAGAGTTAAACCATACTTTTGATTGAGCAGATCTGAACACTCTTTCTGTAGAAAATGCAACTGGGCATTTGGAGCGCTAAGAGAGTAGTAGTGGAAAAAGGAATATATTCAAATATAAACTACACAGAAGCATTCTGTGAAACTTCTTTCTGATCTGAGCATTCAGCTAACAGAGTTAAACCGTAATTTGGATTGAGCAGTTTTGAAACACTCTGTCTGTAGAAAATGCAACTGGACATTCGTAGCGCTAAGTGGGTAATAGTGGAAAAAAGAATATGTTCAAATATAAACTACACAGAAGCATTGTATGAAACTTCTTTCTGTTCTGTGCATTCAACTAACAGAGTTGAACCTTACTTTTGATTGAGCCTTTCTGAAACCCTCTTTCTGTAGAAACTGCAATTGGACATTCTGAGCGCTAAGAGGCCTCTATTGGGAAAAATAATATCTTCAAATAAAAACTACACAGAAGCATTGTGTGAAACTTATTTCTGATATGTTCATTAAGCTAACAGAGTTAAACCATACTTTTGATTGCGCAGTTCTGAACACTCTTTCTGTAGAAAATGCAAGTGGACATTCGGAGCGCTAAGAGGGTAATAGTGGAAAAAGGAATATATTCAAATATAAACTACACAGTAGCATTCTGTGAAAATTCTTTCTGTTCTGTGCATTCAACTAACAGAGTTGAACCTTACTTTTGATTGAGCCGTTCTGAAACACTCTTTCTGTAGAAACTGCAGTTGGACATGCTAAGCGCTAAGAGGCCTACATTGGGAAAAAGAATATCTTCAAATAAAAACTACACAGATGCATTCTGTGAAACTTATTTCTGATCTGTAAATTCAGTTAACAGAGATAAAACATATTTTTGATTGAGCAGTTATGAAACACTCTTTTTGTAGAAAATGCAAGTGGAGATTCGGAGCGCTAAGTGGGTAATAGTGGAAAAAGGAATGTCTTCAAATATAAACTACACAGAATCATTCGGTGAAACTTCTTTCTGATCTGTGCATTCAGCTAACAGAGTTAAACCATACTTTTGATTGAGCAGATCTGAACACTCTTTCTGTAGAAAATGCAACTGGACATTTGGAGCGCTAAGAGCGTAGTAGTGGAAAAAGTAATATATTCAAATATAAACTACACAGAAGAATTCTGTGAAACTTCTTTCTGATCTGAGCATTCAGCTAACAGAGTTTAACCATACTTTTGATTGAGCAGTTTTGAAACACTCTGTCTGTAGAAAATGCAACTGGACATTCGTAGCGCTAAGTCGGTAATAGTGGAAAAAAGAATATGTTCAAATATAAACTACACAGAAGCATTGTATGAAACTTCTTTCTGTTCTGTGCATTCAACTAACAGAGTTGAACCTTACTTTTGATTGAGCCGTTCTGAAACACTCTTTCTGTAGAAACTGCAATTGGACATTCTGAGCGCTAAGAGGCCTATATTGGGAAAAAGAATGTCTACAAATAAAAACTACACAGAAGAATTGTGTGAAACTACCTTCTGTTCTGTTTGTTCAACTAAAAGAGTTGAATCTTAGTTTCGATTGAGCCGTTCTGAAACACTCTTTCTGTAGAAAATGCAAGTGGAGATTCGGAGCGCTAAGAGGGTAATAGTGGAAAAAGGAATGTCTCCAAATATAAACTACACAGAATCATTCTGTGAAACTTCTTTCTGATCTGTGCATTCAGCTAACAGAGTTAAACCATACTTTTGATTGAGCAGATCTGAACACTCTTTCTGTAGAAAATGCAACTGGACATTTGGAGCGCTAAGAGAGTAGTAGTGGAAAAAGGAATATATTCAAATATAAACTACACAGAAGCATTCTGTGAAACTTCTTTCTGATCTGAGCATTCAGCTAACAGAGTTAAACCATACTTTGGATTGAGCAGTTTTGAAACACTCTGTCTGTAGAAAATGCAACTGGACATTCGTAGCGCTAAGTGGGTAATAGTGGAAAAAAGAATATGTTCAAATATAAACTACACAGAAGCATTGTATGAAACTACTTTCTGTTCTGTGCATTCAACTAACAGAGTTGAACCTTACTTTTGATTGAGCCTTTCTGAAACACTCTTTCTGTAGAAACTGCAATTGGACATTCTGAGCGCTAAGAGGCCTCTATTGGGAAAAATAATATCTTCAAATAAAAACTACACAGAAGCATTGTGTGAAACTTATTTCTGATATGTTCATTAAGCTAACAGAGTTAAACCATACTTTTGATTGCGCAGTTCTGAACACTATTTCTGTAGAAAATGCAAGTGGACATTCGGAGCGCTAAGAGGGTAATAGTGGAAAAAGGAATATATTCAAATATAAACTACACAGTAGCATTCTGTGAAAATTCTTTCTGTTCTGTGCATTCAACTAACAGAGTTGAACCTTACTTTTGATTGAGCCGTTCTGAAACACTCTTTCTGTAGAAACTGCAATTGGACATGCTAAGCGCTAAGAGGCCTACATTGGGAAAAAGAATATCTTCAAATAAAAACTACACAGATGCATTCTGTGAAACTTATTTCTGATCTGTAAATTCAGTTAACAGAGATAAAAAATATTTTTGATTGAGCAGTTATGAAACACTCTTTTTGTAGAAAATGCAAGTGGAGATTCGGAGCGCTAAGAGGGTAATAGTGGAAAAAGGAATGTCTTCAAATATAAACTACACAGAATCATTCGGTGAAACTTCTTTCTGATCTGTGCATTCAGCAAACAGAGTTAAACCATACTTTTGATTGAGCAGATCTGAACACTCTTTCTGTAGAAAATGCAACTGGACATTTGGAGCGCTAAGAGCGTAGTAGTGGAAAAAGGAATATATTCAAATATAAACTACACAGAAGCATTCTGTGAAACTTCTTTCTGATCTGAGCATTCAGCTAACAGAGTTAAACCATACTTTTGATTGAGCAGTTTTGAAACACTCTGTCTGTAGAAAATGCAACTGGACATTCGTAGCACTAAGTGGGTAATAGTGGAAAAAAGAATATGTTCAAATATAAACTACACAGAAGCATTGTATGAAACTTCTTTCTGTTCTGTGCATTCAACTAACAGAGTTGAACCTTACTTTTGATTGAGCCGTTCTGAAACACTCTTTCTGTAGAAACTGCAATTGGACATTCTGAGCGCTAAGAGGCCTATATTGGGAAAAAGAATGTCTACAAATAAAAACTACACAAAAGAATTGTGTGAAACTTCTTTCTGTTCTGTTTGTTCAACTAAAAGAGTTGAACCTTAGTTTTGATTGAGCCGTTCTGAGACATTCTTTCTCTAGAAAATGCAAGTGGAGATTCGGAGCGCTAAGAGGGTAATAGTGGAAAAAGGAATGTCTCCAAATATAAACTACACAGAATCATTCTGTGAAACTTCTTTCTGATCTGTGCATTCAGCTAACAGGGTTAAACCATACTTTTGATTGAGCAGATCTGAACACTCTTTCTGTAGAAAATGCAACTGGGCATTTGGAGCGCTAAGAGAGTAGTAGTGGAAAAAGGAATATATTCAAATATAAACTACACAGAAGCATTCTGTGAAACTTCTTTCTGATCTGAGCATTCAGCTAACAGAGTTAAACCGTACTTTGGATTGAGCAGTTTTGAAACACTCTGTCTGTAGAAAATGCAACTGGACATTCGTAGCGCTAAGTAGGTAATAGTGGAAAAAAGAATATGTTCAAATATAAACTACACAGAAGCATTGTATGAAACTTCTTTCTGTTCTGTGCATTCAACTAACAGAGTTGAACCTTACTTTTGATTGAGCCTTTCTGAAACCGTCTTTCTGTAGAAACTGCAATTGGACATTCTGAGCGCTAAGAGGCCTCTATTGGGAAAAATAATATCTTCAAATAAAAACTACACAGAAGCATTGTGTGAAACTTATTTCTGATATGTTCATTAAGCTAACAGAGTTAAACCATACTTTTGATTGCGCAGTTCTGAACACTCTTTCTGTAGAAAATGCAAGCGGACATTCGGAGCGCTAATAGGGTAATAGTGGAAAAAGGAATATATTCAAATATAAACTACACAGTAGCATTCTGTGAAAATTCTTTCTGTTCTGTGCATTCAACTAACAGAGTTGAACCTTACTTTTGATTGAGCCGTTCTGAAACACTCTTTCTGTAGAAACTGCAATTGGACATGCTAAGCGCTAAGAGGCCTACATTGGGAAAAAGAATATCTTCAAATAAAAACTACACAGATGCATTCTGTGAAACTTATTTCTGATCTGTAAATTCAGTTAACAGAGATAAAACATATTTTTGATTGAGCAGTTATGAAACACTCTTTTTGTAGAAAATGCAAGTGGAGATTCGGAGCGCTAAGAGGGTAATAGTGGAAAAAGGAATGTCTTCAAATATAAACTACACAGAATCATTCGGTGAAACTTCTTTCTGATCTGAGCATTCAGCTAACAGAGTTAAACCATACTTTTGATTGAGCAGATCTGAACACTCTTTCTGTAGAAAATGCAACTGGACATTTGGAGCGCTAAGAGCGTAGTAGTGGAAAAAGGAATATATTCAAATATAAACTACACAGAAGCATTCTGTGAAACTACTTTCTGATCTGAGCATTCAGCTAACAGAGTTAAACCATACTTTTGATTGAGCAGTTTTGAAACACTCTGTCTGTAGAAAATGCAACTGGACATTCGTAGCACTAAGTGGGTAATAGTGGAAAAAAGAATATGTTCAAATATAAACTACACAGAAGCATTGTATGAAACTTCTTTCTGTTCTGTGCATTCAACTAACAGAGTTGAACCTTACTTTTGATTGAGCCGTTCTGAAACACTCTTTCTGTAGAAACTGCAATTGGACATTCTGAGCGCTAAGAGGCCTATATTGGGAAAATGAATGTCTACAAATAAAAACTACACAGAAGAATTGTGTGAAACTTCTTTCTGTTCTGTTTGTTCTACTAAAAGATTTGAACCTTAGTTTTGATTGAGCCGTTCTGAAACACTCTTTCTGTAGAAAATGCAAGTGGAGATTTGGAGCGCTAAGAGGGTAATAGTGGAAAAAGGAATGTCTCCAAATTTAAACTACACAGAATCATTCTGTGAAACTTCTTTCTGATCTGTGCATTCAGCTAACAGAGTTAAACCATACTTTTGATTGAGCAGATCTGAACACTCTTTCTGTAGAAAATGCAACTGGACATTTGGAGCGCTAAGAGAGTAGTAGTGGAAAAAAATACATTCAAATATAAACTACACAGAAGCATTCTGTGAAACTTCTTTCTGATCTGAGGATTCAGCTAACAGAGTTAAACCATACTTTGGATTGAGCAGTTTTGAAAAACTCTGTCTGTAGAAAATGCAACTGGACATTCGTAGCGCTAAGTGGGTAATAGTTGAAAAAAGAATATGTTCAAATATAAACTACACAGAAGCATTGTATGAAACTTCTTTCTGTTCTGTGCATTCAACTAACAGAGTTGAACCTTACTTTTGATTGAGCCTTTCTGAAACACTCTTTCTGTAGAAACTGCAATTGGACATTCTGAGCGCTAAGAGGCCTCTATTGGGAAAAATAATATCTTCAAATAAAAACTACACAGAAGCATTGTGTGAAACTTATTTCTGATATGTTCATTAAGCTAACAGAGTTAAACCATACTTTTGATTGCGCAGTTCTGAACACTATTTCTGTAGAAAATGCAAGTGGACATTCGGAGCGCTAAGAGGGTAATAGTGGAAAAAGGAATATATTCAAATATAAACTACACAGTAGCATTCTGTGAAAATTATTTCTGTTCTGTGCATTCAAATAACAGAGTTGAACCTTACTTTTGATTGAGCCGTTCTGAAACACTCTTTCTGTAGAAACTGCAATTGGACATGCTAAGCGCTAAGAGGCCTACATTGGGAAAAAGAATATCTTCAAATAAAAACTACACAGATGCATTCTGTGAAACTTATTTCTGATCTGTAAATTCAGTTAACAGAGATAAAAAATATTTTTGATTGAGCAGTTATGAAACACTCTTTTTGTAGAAAATGCAAGTGGAGATTCGGAGCGCTAAGAGGGTAATAGTGGAAAAAGTAATGTCTTCAACTATAAACTACACAGAATCATTCGGTGAAACTTCTTTCTGATGTGTGCATTCAGCAAACAGAGTTAAACCATACTTTTGATTGAGCAGATCTGAACACTCTTTCTGTAGAAAATGCAACTGGACATTTGGAGCGCTAAGAGCGTAGTAGTGGAAAAAGGAATATATTCAAATATAAACTACACAGAAGCATTCTGTGAAACTTCTTTCTGATCTGAGCATTCAGCTAACAGAGTTAAACCATACTTTTGATTGAGCAGTTTTGAAACACTCTGTCTGTAGAAAATGCAACTGGACATTCGTAGCACTAAGTGAGTAATAGTGGAAAAAAGAATATGTTCAAATATAAACTACACAGAAGCATTGTATGAAACTTCTTTCTGTTCTGTGCATTCAACTAACAGAGTTGAACCTTGCTTTTGATTGAGCCGTTCTGCAACACTCTTTCTGTAGAAACTGCAATTGGACATTCTGAGCGCTAAGAGGCCTATATTGGGAAAAAGAATGTCTACAAATAAAAACTACACAAAAGAATTGTGTGAAACTTCTTTCTGTTCTGTTTGTTCAACTAAAAGAGTTGAACCTTAGTTTTGATTGAGTCGTTCTGAAACACTCTTTCTGTAGAAAATGCAAGTGGAGATTCGGAGCGCTAAGAGGGTAATAGTGGAAAAAGGAATGTCTCCAAATATAAACTACACAGAATCATTCTGTGAAACTTCTTTCTGATCTGTGCATTCAGCTAACAGAGTTAAACCATACTTTTGATTGAGCAGATCTGAACACTCTTTCTGTAGAAAATGCAACTGGGCATTTGGAGCGCTAAGAGAGTAGTAGTGGAAAAAGGAATATATTCAAATATAAACTACACAGAAGCATTCTGTGAAACTTCTTTCTGATCTGAGCATTCAGCTAACAGAGTTAAACCGTACTTTGGATTGAGCAGTTTTGAAACACTCTGTCTGTAGAAAATGCAACTGGACATTCGTAGCGCTAAGTGATTAATAGTGGAAAAAAGAATATGTTCAAATATAAACTACACAGAAGCATTGTATGAAACTTCTTTCTGTTCTGTGCATTCAACTAACAGAGTTGAACCTTACTTTTGATTGAGCCTTTCTGAAACCCTCTTTCTGTAGAAACTGCAATTGGACATTCTGAGCGCTAAGAGGCCTCTATTGGGAAAAATAATATCTTCAAATAAAAACTACACAGAAGCATTGTGTGAAACTTATTTCTGATATGTTCATTAAGCTAACAGAGTTAAACCATACTTTTGATTGCGCAGTTCTGAACACTCTTTCTGTAGAAAATGCAAGTGGACATTCGGAGCGCTAAGAGGGTAATAGTGGAAAAAGGAATATATTCAAATATAAACTACACAGTAGCATTCTGTGAAAATTCTTTCTGTTCTGTGCATTCAACTAACAGAGTTGAACCTTACTTTTGATTGAGCCGTTCTGAAACACTCTTTCTGTAGAAACTGCAATTGGACATGCTAAGCGCTAAGAGGCCTACATTGGGAAAAAGAATATCTTCAAATAAAAACTACACAGATGCATTCTGTGAAACTTATTTCTGATCTGTAAATTCAGTTAACAGAGATAAAACATATTTTTGATTGAGCAGTTATGAAACACTCTTTTTGTAGAAAATGCAAGTGGAGATTCGGAGCGCTAAGAGGGTAATAGTGGAGAAAGGAATGTCTTCAAATATAAACTACACAGAATCATTCGGTGAAACTTCTTTCTGATCTGTGCATTCAGCTAACAGAGTTAAACCATACTTTTGATTGAGCAGATCTGAACACTCTTTCTGTAGAAAATGCAACTGGACATTTGGAGCGCTAAGAGCGTAGTAGTGGAAAAAGGAATATATTCAAATATAAACTACACAGAAGCATTCTGTGAAACTTCTTTCTGATCTGAGCATTCAGCTAACAGAGTTAAACCATACTTTTGATTGAGCAGTTTTGAAACACTCTGTCTGTAGAAAATGCAACTGGACATTCGTAGCACTAAGTGAGTAATAGTGGAAAAAAGAATATGTTCAAATATAAACTACACAGAAGCATTGTATGAAACTTCTTTCTGTTCTGTGCATTCAACTAACAGAGTTGAACCTTGCTTTTGATTGAGCCGTTCTGAAACACTCTTTCTGTAGAAACTGCAATTGGACATTCTGAGCGCTAAGAGGCCTATATTGGGAAAAAGAATGTCTACAAATAAAAACTACACAAAAGAATTGTGTGAAACTTCTTTCTGTTCTGTTTGTTCAACTAAAAGAGTTGAACCTTAGTTTTGATTGAGTCGTTCTGAAACACTCTTTCTGTAGAAAATGCAAGTGGAGATTCGGAGCGCTAAGAGGGTAATAGTGGAAAAAGGAATGTCTCCAAATATAAACTACACAGAATCATTCTGTGAAACTTCTTTCTGATCTGTGCATTCAGCTAACAGAGTTAAACCATACTTTTGATTGAGCAGATCTGAACACTCTTTCTGTAGAAAATGCAACTGGGCATTTGGAGCGCTAAGAGAGTAGTAGTGGAAAAAGGAATATATTCAAATATAAACTACACAGAAGCATTCTGTGAAACTTCTTTCTGATCTGAGCATTCAGCTAACAGAGTTAAACCGTACTTTGGATTGAGCAGTTTTGAAACACTCTGTCTGTAGAAAATGCAACTGGACATTCGTAGCGCAAAGTGGGTAATAGTGGAAAAAAGAATATGTTCAAATATAAACTACACAGAAGCATTGTATGAAACTTCTTTCTGTTCTGTGCATTCAACTAACAGAGTTGAACCTTACTTTTGATTGAGCCTTTCTGAAACCCTCTTTCTGTAGAAACTGCAATTGGACATTCTGAGCGCTAAGAGGCCTCTATTGGGAAAAATAATATCTTCAAATAAAAACTACACAGAAGCATTGTGTGAAACTTATTTCTGATATGTTCATTAAGCTAACAGAGTTAAACCATACTTTTGATTGCGCAGTTCTGAACACTCTTTCTGTAGAAAATGCAAGTGGACATTCGGAGCGCTAAGAGGGTAATAGTGGAAAAAGGAATATATTCAAATATAAACTACACAGTAGCATTCTGTGAAAATTCTTTCTGTTCTGTGCATTCAACTAACAGAGTTGAACCTTACTTTTGATTGAGCCGTTCTGAAACACTCTTTCTGTAGAAACTGCAATTGGACATGCTAAGCGCTAAGAGGCCTACATTGGGAAAAAGAATATCTTCAAATAAAAACTACACAGATGCATTCTGTGAAACTTATTTCTGATCTGTAAATTCAGTTAACAGAGATAAAACATATTTTTGATTGAGCAGTTATGAAACACTCTTTTTGTAGAAAATGCAAGTGGAGATTCGGAGCGCTAAGAGGGTAATAGTGGAGAAAGGAATGTCTTCAAATATAAACTACACAGAATCATTCGGTGAAACTTCTTTCTGATCTGTGCATTCAGCTAACAGTGTTAAACCATACTTTTGATTGAGCAGATCTGAACACTCTTTCTGTAGAAAATGCAAATGGACATTTGGAGCGCTAAGAGCGTAGTAGTGGAAAAAGGAATATATTCAAATATAAACTACACAGAAGCATTCTGTGAAACTTCTTTCTGATCTGAGCATTCAGCTAACAGAGTTAAACCATACTTTTGATTGAGCAGTTTTGAAACACTCTGTCTGTAGAAAATGCAACTGGACATTCGTAGCACTAAGTGGGTAATAGTGGAAAAAAGAATATGTTCAAATATAAACTACACAGAAGCATTGTATGAAACTTCTTTCTGTTCTGTGCATTCAACTAACAGAGTTGAACCTTACTTTTGATTGAGCCTTTCTGAAACACTCTTTCTGTAGAAACTGCAATTGGACATTCTGAGCGCTAAGAGGCCTCTATTGGGAAAAATAATATCTTCAAATAAAAACTACACAGAAGCATTGTGTGAAACTTATTTCTGATATGTTCATTAAGCTAACAGAGTTAAACCATACTTTTGATTGCGCAGTTCTGAACACTCTTTCTGTAGAAAATGCAAGTGGACATTCGGAGCGCTAAGAGGGTAATAGTGGAAAAAGGAATATATTCAAATATAAACTACACAGTAGCATTCTGTGAAAATTCTTTCTGTTCTGTGCATTCAACTAACAGAGTTGAACCTTACTTTTGATTGAGCCGTTCTGAAACACTCTTTCTGTAGAAACTGCAATTGGACATGCTAAGCGCTAAGAGGCCTACATTGGGAAAAAGCATATCTTCAAATAAAAACTACACAGATGCATTCTGTGAAACTTATTTCTGATCTGTAAATTCAGTTAACAGAGATAAAAAATATTTTTGATTGAGCAGTTATGAAACACTGTTTTTGTAGAAAATGCAAGTGGAGATTCGGAGCGCTAAGAGGGTAATAGTGGAAAAAGGAATGTCTTCAAGTATAAACTACACAGAATCATTCGGTGAAACTTCTTTCTGATCTGTGCATTCAGCAAACTGAGTTAAACCATACTTTTGATTGAGCAGATCTGAACACTCTTTCTGTAGAAAATGCAACTGGACATTTGGAGCGCTAAGAGCGTAGTAGTGGAAAAAGGAATATATTCAAATATAAACTACACAGAAGCATTCTGTGAAACTTCTTTCTGATCTGAGCATTCAGCTAACAGAGTTAAACCATACTTTTGATTGAGCAGTTTTGAAACACTCTGTCTGTAGAAAATGCAACTGGACATTCGTAGCGCCAAGTGGGTAATAGTGGAAAAAAGAATGTGTTCAAATATAAACTACACAGAAGCATTGTATGAAACTTCTTTCTATTCTGTGCATTCAACTAACAGAGTTGAACCTTACTTTTGATTGAGCCGTTCTGAAACACTCTTTCTGTAGAAACTGCAATAGGACATTCTGAGTGATAGGAGGCCTATATTGGGAAAAAGAATGTCTACAAATAAAAACTACACAGAAGAATTGTGTGAAACTTCTTTCTGTTCTGTTTGTTCAACTAAAAGAGTTGAACCTTAGTTTTGATTGAGCCGTTCTGAAACACTCTTTCTGTAGAAAATGCAAGTGGAGATTCGGAGCGCTAAGAGGGTAATAGTGGAAAAAGGAATGTCTCCAAATATAAACTACACAGAATCATTCTGTGAAACTTCTTTCTGATCTATGCATTCAGCTAACAGAGTTAAACCATACTTTTGATTGAGCAGATCTGAACACTCTTTCTTTAGAAAATGCAACTGGACATTTGGAGCGCTAAGAGCGTAGTAGTGGAAAAAGGAATATATTCAAATATAAACTACACAGAAGCATTCTGTGAAACTTCTTTCTGATCTGAGCATTCAGCTAACAGAGTTAAACCATACTTTTGATTGAGCAGTTTTGAAACACTCTGTCTGTAGAAAATGCAACTGGACATTCGTAGCGCTAAGTGGGTAATAGTGGAAAAAAGAATATGTTCAAATATAAACTACACAGAAGCATTGTATGAAACTTCTTTCTGTTCTGTGCATTCAACTAACTGAGTTGAACCTTACTTTTGATTGAGCCGTTCTGAAACACTCTTTCTGTAGAAACTGCAATTGGACATTCTGAACGCTAAGAGGCCTATATTGGGAAAAAGAATGTCTACAAATAAAAACTACACAGAAGAATTGTGTGAAACATCTTTCTGTTCTGTTTGTTCAACTAAAAGAGTTGAACCTTAGTTTTGATTGAGACGTTCTGAAACACTCTTTCTGTAGAAAATGCAAGTGGAGATTCGGTGCGCTAAGAGGGTAATAGTGGAAAAAGGAATGTCTCCAAATATAAACTACACAGAATCATTCTGTGAAACTTCTTTCTGATCTGTGCATTCAGCTAACAGAGTTAAACCATACTTTTGATTGAGCAGATCTGAACACTCTTTCTGTAGAAAATGCAACTGGACATTTGGAGTGCTAAGAGAGTAGTAGTGGAAAAAGGAATATATTCAAATATAAACTACACAGAAGCATTCTGTGAAACTTCTTTCTGATCTGAGCATTCAGCTAACAGAGTTAAACCATACTTTTGATTGAGCAGTTTTGAAACACTCTGTCTGTAGAAAATGCAACTGGACATTCGTAGCGCTAAGTGGGTAATAGTGGATAAAAGAATATGTTCAAATATAAACTACACAGAAGCATTGTATGAAACTACTTTCTTTTCTGTGCATTCAACTAACAGAGTTGTACCTTACTTTTGATTGAGCCTTTCTGAAACACTCTTTCTGTAGAAACTGCAATTGGACATTCTGAGCGCTAAGAGGACTCTATTTGGAAAAATAATATCTTCAAATAAAAACTACACAGAAGCATTGTGTGAAACTTATTTCTGATATGTTCATTAAGATAACAGAGTTAACCATAGTTTTGATTGCGCAGTTCTGTACACTCTTTCTGTAGAAAATGCAAGTGGACATTCGGAGCGCTAAGAGGGTAATAGTGGAAAAAGGAATATATTCAAATATAAACTACACAGAAGCATTCTGTGAAAATTCTTTCTGTTCTGTGCATTCAACTAACAGGGTTGAACCTTACTTTTGATTGAGCCGTTCTGAAACACTCTTTCTGTAGAAACTGCAATTGGACATGCTAAGCGCTAAGAGGCCTACATTGGGAAAAAGAATATCTTCAAATAAAAACTACACAGATGCATTCTGTGAAACTTATTTCTGATCTGTAAATTCAGTTAACAGAGATAAAACATATTTTTGATTGAGCAGATATGAAACACTCTTTTTGTAGAAAATGCAAGTGGAGATTCGGAGCGCTAAGAGGGTAATAGTGGAAAAAGGAATGTCTTCAAATATAAAATACACAGAATCATTCGGTGAAACTTCTTTCTGATCTGTGCATTCAGCTAACAGAATTAAACCATACTTTTGATTGAGCAGATCTGAACACTCTTTCTGTAGAAAATGCAACTGGACATTTGGAGCGCTAAGAGCGTAGTAGTGGAAAAAGGAATATATTCAAATATAAACTACACAGAAGCATTCTGTGAAACTACTTTCTGATCTGAGCATTCAGCTAACAGAGTTAAACCATACTTTTGATTGAGCAGTTTTGAAACACTCTGTCTGTAGAAAATGCAACTGGACATTCGTAGCGCTAAGTGGGTAATAGTGGAAAAAAGAATATGTTCAAATATAAACTACACAGAAGCATTGTATGAAACTTCTTTCTGTTCTGTGCATTCAACTAACTGAGTTGAACCTTACTTTTGATTGAGCCGTTCTGAAACACTCTTTCTGTAGAAACTGCAATTGGACATTCTGAACGCTAAGAGGCCTATATTGGGAAAAAGAATGTCTACAAATAAAAACTACACAGAAGAATTGTGTGAAACATCTTTCTGTTCTGTTTGTTCAACTAAAAGAGTTGAACCTTAGTTTTGATTGAGACGTTCTGAAACACTCTTTCTGTAGAAAATGCAAGTGGAGATTCGGTGCGCTAAGAGGGTAATAGTGGAAAAAGGAATGTCTCCAAATATAAACTACACAGAATCATTCTGTGAAACTTCTTTCTGATCTGTGCATTCAGCTAACAGAGTTAAACCATACTTTTGATTGAGCAGATCTGAACACTCTTTCTGTAGAAAATGCAACTGGACATTTGGAGTGCTAAGAGAGTAGTAGTGGAAAAAGGAATATATTCAAATATAAACTACACAGAAGCATTCTGTGAAACTTCTTTCTGATCTGAGCATTCAGCTAACAGAGTTAAACCATACTTTTGATTGAGCAGTTTTGAAACACTCTGTCTGTAGAAAATGCAACTGGACATTCGTAGCGCTAAGTGGGTAATAGTGGATAAAAGAATATGTTCAAATATAAACTACACAGAAGCATTGTATGAAACTACTTTCTGTTCTGTGCATTCAACTAACAGAGTTGTACCTTACTTTTGATTGAGCCTTTCTGAAACACTCTTTCTGTAGAAACTGCAATTGGACATTCTGAGCGCTAAGAGGACTCTATTTGGAAAAATAATATCTTCAAATAAAAACTACACAGAAGCATTGTGTGAAACTTATTTCTGATATGTTCATTAAGATAACAGAGTTAACCATAGTTTTGATTGCGCAGTTCTGTACACTCTTTCTGTAGAAAATGCAAGTGGACATTCGGAGCGCTAAGAGGGTAATAGTGGAAAAAGGAATATATTCAAATATAAACTACACAGAAGCATTCTGTGAAAATTCTTTCTGTTCTGTGCATTCAACTAACAGGGTTGAACCTTACTTTTGATTGAGCCGTTCTGAAACACTCTTTCTGTAGAAACTGCAATTGGACATGCTAAGCGCTAAGAGGCCTACATTGGGAAAAAGAATATCTTCAAATAAAAACTACACAGATGCATTCTGTGAAACTTATTTCTGATCTGTAAATTCAGTTAACAGAGATAAAACATATTTTTGATTGAGCAGATATGAAACACTCTTTTTGTAGAAAATGCAAGTGGAGATTCGGAGCGCTAAGAGGGTAATAGTGGAAAAAGGAATGTCTTCAAATATAAAATACACAGAATCATTCGGTGAAACTTCTTTCTGATCTGTGCATTCAGCTAACAGAATTAAACCATACTTTTGATTGAGCAGATCTGAACACTCTTTCTGTAGAAAATGCAACTGGACATTTGGAGCGCTAAGAGCGTAGTAGTGGAAAAAGGAATATATTCAAATATAAACTACACAGAAGCATTCTGTGAAACTACTTTCTGATCTGAGCATTCAGCTAACAGAGTTAAACCATACTTTTGATTGAGCAGTTTTGAAACACTCTGTCTGTAGAAAATGCAACTGGACATTCGTAGCACTAAATGGGTAATAGTGGAAAAAAGAATATGTTCAAATATAAACAACACAGAAGCATTGTATGAAACTTCTTTCTGTTCTGTGCATTCAACTAACAGAGTTGAACCTTACTTTTGATTGAGCCGTTCTGAAACACTCTTTCTGTAGAAACTGCAATTGGACATTCTGAGCGCTAAGAGGCCTATATTGGGAAAAAGAATGTCTACAAATAAAAACTACACAGAAGAATTGTGTGAAACTTCTTTCTGTTCTGTTTGTTCAACTAAAAGAGTTGAACCTTAGTTTTGATTGAGCCGTTCTGAAACACTCTTTCTGTAGAAAATGCAAGTGGAGATTTGGAGCGCTAAGAGGGTAATAGTGGAAAAAGGAATGTCTCCAAATTTAAACTACACAGAATCATTCTGTGAAACTTCTTTCTGATCTGTGCATTCAGCTAACAGAGTTAAACCATACTTTTGATTGAGCAGATCTGAACACTCTTTCTGTAGAAAATGCAGCTGGACATTTGGAGCGCTAAGAGAGTAGTAGTGGAAAAAGAATACATTCAAATATAAACTACACAGAAGCATTCTGTGAAACTTCTTTCTGATCTGAGCATTCAGCTAACAGGGTTAAACCATACTTTTGATTGAGCAGTTTTGAAACACTCTGTCTGTAGAAAATGCAACTGGACATTCGTAGCGCTAAGTGGGTAATAGTGGAAAAAAGAATATGTTCAAATATAAACTACACAGAAGCATTGTATGAAACTTCTTTCTGTTCTGTGCATTCAACTAACAGAGTTGAACCTTACTTTTGATTGAGCCTTTCTGAAACACTCTTTCTGTAGAAACTGCAATTGGACATGCTAAGCGCTAAGAGGCCTACATTGGGAAAAAGAATATCTTCAAATAAAAACTACACAGATGCATTCTGTGAAACTTATTTCTGATCTGTAAATTCAGTTAACAGAGATAAAACATATTTTTGATTGAGCAGATATGAAACACTCTTTTTGTAGAAAATGCAAGTGGAGATTCGGAGCGCTAAGAGGGTAATAGTGGAAAAAGGAATGTCTTCAAATATAAACTACACAGAATCATTCGGTGAAACTTCTTTCTGATCTGTGCATTCAGCTAACAGAGTTAAACCATAGTTTTGATTGAGCAGATCTGAACACTCTTTCTGTAGAAAATGCAACTGGACATTTGGAGCACTAAGAGCGTAGTAGTAGAAAAAGGAATATATTCAAATATAAACTACACAGAAGAATTCTGTGAAACTTCTTTCTGATCTGAGCATTCAGCTAACAGAGTTAAAGCATACTTTTGATTGAGCAGTTTTGAAACACTCTGTCTGTAGAAAATGCAACTGGACATTCGTAGCGCTAAGTGGGTAATAGTGGAAAAAAGAATATGTTCAAATATAAACTACACAGAAGCATTGTATGAAACTTCTTTCTGTTCTGTGCATTCAACTAACAGAGTTGAACCTTACTTTTGATTGAGCCGTTCTGAAACACTCTTTCTGTAGAAACTGCAATTGGACATTCTGAGCGCTAAGAGGCCTATATTGGGAAAAAGAATGTCTACAAATAAAAACTACACAGAAGAATTGTGTGAAACTACTTTCTGTTCTGTTTGTTCAACTAAAAGAGTTGAACCTTAGTTTCGATTGAGCCGTTCTGAAACACTCTTTCTGTAGAAAATGAAAGTGGATATTCGGAGCGCTAAGAGGGTAATAGTGGAAAAATTAATGTCTCCAAATATAAACTACACAGAATCATTCTGTGAAACTTCTTTCTGATCTGTGCATTCAGCTAACAGAGTTAAACCATACTTTTGATTGAGCAGATCTGAACACTCTTTCTGTAGAAAATGCAACTGGACATTTGGAGCGCTAAGAGAGTAGTAGTGGAAAAAGGAATATATTCAAATATAAACTACACAGAAGCATTCTGTGAAACTTCTTTCTGATCTGAGCATTCAGCTAACAGAGTTAAACCATACTTTTGATTGAGCAGTTTTGAAACACTCTGTCTGTAGAAAATGCAACTGGACATTCGTAGCGCTAAGTGGGTAATAGTGGAAAAAAGAATATGTTCAAATATAAACTACACAGAAGCATTGTATGAAACTACTTTCTGTTCTGTGCATTCAACTAACAGAGTTGAACCTTACTTTTGATTGAGCCTTTCTGAAACACTCTTTCTGTAGAAACTGCAATTGGACATTCTGAGCGCTAAGAGGCCTCTATTGGGAAATATAATATCTTCAAATAAAAACTACACAGAAGCATTGTGTGAAACTTATTCCTGATATGTTCATTAAGCTAACAGAGTTAAACCATACTTTTGATTGCGCAGTTCTGAACACTCTTTCTGTAGAAAATGCAAGTGGACATTCGGAGCGCTAAGAGGGTAATAGTGGAAAAAGGAATATATTCAAATATAAACTACACAGTAGCATTCTGTAAAAATTCTTTCTGTTCTGTGCATTCAACTAACAGAGTTGAACCTTACTTTTGATTGAGCCGTTCTGAAACACTCTTTCTGTAGAAACTGCAATTGGACATGCTAAGCGCTAAGAGGCCTACATTGGGAAAAAGAATATCTTCAAATAAAAACTACACAGATGCATTCTGTGAAACTTATTTCTGATCTGTAAATTCAGTTAACAGAGATAAAACATATTTTTGATTGAGCAGTTATGAAACACTCTTTTTGTAGAAAATGCAAGTGGAGATTCGGAGCACTAAGAGGGTAATAGTGGAAAAAGGAATGTCTTCAAATATAAACTACACAGAATCATTCGGTGAAACTTCTTTCTGATCTGTGCATTCAGCTAACAGAGTTAAACCATACTTTTGATTGAGCAGATCTGAACACTCTTTCTGTAGAAAATGCAACTGGACATTGGGAGCGCTAAGAGCGTAGTAGTGGAAAAAGGAATATATTCAAATATAAACTACACAGAAGCATTCTGTGAAACTTCTTTCTGATCTGAGCATTCAGCTAACAGAGTTAAACCATACTTTTGATTGAGCAGTTTTGAGTCACTCTGTCTGTAGAAAATGCAACTGGACATTCGTAGCGCTAAGTGGGTAATAGTGGAAAAAAGAATATGTTCAAATATAACCTACACAGAAGCATTGTATGAAACTTCTTTCTGTTCTGTGCATTCAACTAACAGAGTTGAACCTTACTTTTGATTGAGCCGTTCTGAAACACTCTTTCTGTAGAAACTGCAATTGGACATTCTGAGCGCTAAGAGGCCTATATTGGGAAAAAGAATGTCTACAAATAAAAACTACACAGAAGAATTGTGTGAAACTTCTTTCTGTTCTGTTTGTTCAACTAAAAGATTTGAACCTTAGTTTTGATTGAGCCGTTCTGAAACACTCTTTCTGTAGAAAATGCAAGTTGAGATTCGGAGCGCTAAGAGGGTAATAGTGGAAAAAGGAATGTCTCCAAATATAAACTACACAGAATCATTCTGTGAAACTTCTTTCTGATCTGTGCATTCAGCTAACAGAGTTAAACCATACTTTTGATTGAGCAGATCTGAACACTCTTTCTGTAGAAAATGCAACTGGACATTTGGAGCGCTAAGAGAGTAGTAGTGGAAAAAGGAATATATTCAAATATAAACTACACAGAAGCATTCTGTGAAACTTCTTTCTGATCTGAGCATTCAGCTAACAGAGTTAAACCATACTTTGGATTGAGCAGTTTTGAAACACTCTGTCTGTAGAAAATGCAACTGGACATTCGTAGCGCTAAGTGGGTAATAGTGGAAAAAAGAATATGTTCAAATATAAACTACACAGAAGCATTGTATTAAACTTCTTTCTGTTCTGTGCATTCAACTAACAGAGTTGAACCTTACTTTTGATTGAGCCTTTCTGAAACACTCTTTCTGTAGAAACTGCAATTGGACATTCTGAGCGCTAAGAGGCCTCTATTGGGAAAAATAATATCTTCAAATAAAAACTACACAGAAGCATTGTGTGAAACTTATTTCTGATATGTTCATTAAGCTAACAGAGTTAAACCATACTTTTGATTGCGCAGTTCTGAACACTCTTTCTGTAGAAAATGCAAGTGGACATTCGGAGCGCTAAGAGGGTAATAGTGGAAAAAGGAATATATTCAAATATAAACTACACAGTAGCATTCTGTGAAAATTCTTTCTGTTCTGTGCATTCAACTAACAGAGTTGAACCTTACTTTTGATTGAGCCTTTCTGAAACACTCTTTCTGTAGAAACTGCAATTGGACATTCTGAGCGCTAAGAGGCCTATATTGGGAAAAATAATATCTTCAAATAAAAACTACACAGAAGCATTGTGTGAAACTTATTTCTGATCTGTAAATTCAGTTAACAGAGATAAAACATATTTTTGATTGAGCAGTTATGAAACACTCTTTTTGTAGAAAATGCAAGTGGAGATTCGGAGCGCTAAGAGGGTAATAGTGGAAAAAGGAATATCTTCAAATATAAACAACACAGAATCATTCGGTGAAACTTCTTTCTGATCTGTGCATTCAGCTAACAGAGTTAAACCATACTTTTGATTGAGCAGATCTGAACACTCTTTCTGTAGAAAATGCAACTGGACATTTGGAGCGCTAAGAGCATAGTAGTGGAAAAAGGATTATATTCAAATATAAACTACACAGAAGAATTCTGTGAAACTTCTTTCTGATCTGAGCATTCAGCTAACAGAGTTAAAGCATACTTTTGATTGAGCAGTTTTGAAACACTCTGTCTGTAGAAAATGCAACTGGACATTCGTAGCGCTAAGTGGGTAATAGTGGAAAAAAGAATATGTTCAAATATAAACTACACAGAAGCATTGTATGAAACTTCTTTCTGTTCTGTGCATTCAACTAACAGAGTTGAACCTTACTTTTGATTGAGCCGTTCTGAAACACTCTTTCTGTAGAAACTGCAATTGGACATTCTGAGCGCTAAGAGGCCTATATTGGGAAAAAGAATGTCTACAAATAAAAACTACACAGAAGAATTGTGTGAAACTACTTTCTGTTGTGTTTGGTCAACTAAAAGAGTTGAACCTTAGTTTCGATTGAGCCGTTCTGAAACACTCTTTCTGTAGAAAATGCAAGTGGAGATTCGGAGCGCTAAGAGGGTAATAGTGGAAAAAGGAATGTCTCCAAATATAAACTACACAGAATCATTCTGTGAAACTTCTTTCTGATCTGTGCATTCAGCTAACAGAGTTAAACCATACTTTTGATTGAGCAGATCTGAACACTCTTTCTGTAGAAAATGCAACTGGACATTTGGAGCGCTAAGAGAGTAGTAGTGGAAAAAGGAATATATTCAAATATAAACTACACAGAAGCATTCTGTGAAACTTCTTTCTGATCTGAGCATTCAGCTAACAGAGTTAAACCATACTTTGGATTGAGCAGTTTTGAAACACTCTGTCTGTAGAAAATGCAACTGGACATTCGTAGCGCTAAGTGGGTAATAGTGGAAAAAAGAATATGTTCAAATATAAACTACACAGAAGCATTGTATGAAACTACTTTCTGTTCTGTGCATTCAACTAACAGAGTTGAACCTTACTTTTGATTGAGCCTTTCTGAAACACTCTTTCTGTAGAAACTGCAATTGGACATACTGAGCGCTAAGAGGCCTCTATTGGGAAAAATAATATCTTCAAATAAAAACTACACAGAAGCATTGTGTGAAACTTATTTCTGATATGTTCATTAAGCTAACAGAGTTAAACCATACTTTTGATTGCGCAGTTCTGAACACTGTTTCTGTAGAAAATGCAAGTGGACATTCGGAGCGCTAAGAGGGTAATAGTGGAAAAAGGAATATATTCAAATATAAACTACACAGTAGCATTCTGTGAAAATTCTTTCTGTTCTGTGCATTCAACTAACAGATTTGAACCTTACTTTTGATTGAGCCGTTCTGAAACACTCTTTCTGTAGAAACTGCAATTGGACATGCTAAGCGCTAAGAGGCCTACATTGGGAAAAAGAATATCTTCAAATAAAAACTACACAGATGCATTCTGTGAAACTTATTTCTGATCTGTAAATTCAGTTAACAGAGATAAAAAATATTTTTGATTGAGCAGTTATGAAACACTCTTTTTGTAGAAAATGCAAGTGGAGATTCGGAGCGCTAAGAGGGTAATAGTGGAAAAAGGAAAGTCTTCAAATATAAACTACACAGAATAATTCGGTGAAACTTCTTTCTGATCTGTGTATTCAGCTAACAGAGTTAAACCATACTTTTGATTGAGCAGATCTGAACACTCTTTCTGTAGAAAATGCAACTGGACATTTGGAGCGCTAAGAGCGTAGTAGTGGAAAAAGGAATATATTCAAATATAAACTACACAGAAGCATTCTGTGAAACTTCTTTCTGATCTGAGCATTCAGCTAACAGAGTTAAACCATACTTTGGATTGAGCAGTTTTGAAACACTCTGTCTGTAGAAAATGCAACTGGACATTCGTAGCGCTAAGTGGGTAATAGTGGAAAAAAGAATATGTTCAAATATAAACTACACAGAAGGATTGTATGAAACTTCTTTCTGTTCTGTGCATTCAACTAACAGAGTTGAACCTTACTTTTGATTGAGCCTTTCTGAAACACTCTTTCTGTAGAAACTGCAATTGGACATTCTGAGCGCTAAGAGGCCTATATTGGGAAAAAAAATATCTTCAAATAAAAACTACACAGAAGCATTGTGTGAAACTTATTTCTGATCTGTAAATTCAGTTAACAGAGATAAAACATATTTTTGATTGAGCAGTTATGAAACACTCTTTTTGTAGAAAATGCAAGTGGAGATTCGGAGCGCTAAGATGGTAATAGTGGAAAAAGGAATGTCTTCAAATATAAACTACACAGAATCATTCGGTGAAACTTCTTTCTGATCTGTGCATTCAGCTAACAGAGTTAAACCATACTTTTGATTGAGCAGATCTGAACACTCTTTCTGTAGAAAATGCAACTGGACATTTGGAGCGCTAAGAGCGTAGTAGTGGAAAAAGGAATATATTCAAATATAAACTACACAGAAGAATTCTGTGAAACTTCTTTCTGATCTGAGCATTCAGCTAACAGAGTTAAAGCATACTTTTGATTGAGCAGTTTTGAAACACTCTGTCTGTAGAAAATGCAACTGGACATTCGTAGGGCTAAGTGGGTAATAGTGGAAAAAAGAATATGTTCAAATATAAACTACACAGAAGCATTGTATGAAACTTCTTTCTGTTCTGTGCATTCAACTAACAGAGTTGAACCTTACTTTTGATTGAGCCGTTCTGAAACACTCTTTCTGTAGAAACTGCAATTGGACATTCTGAGCGCTAAGAGGCCTATATTGGGAAAAAGAATGTCTACAAATAAAAACTACACAGAAGAATTGTGTGAAACTACTTTCTGTTCTGTTTGTTCAACTAAAAGGGTTGAACCTTAGTTTCGATTGAGCCGTTCTGAAACACTCTTTCTGTAGAAAATGCAAGTGGAGATTCGGAGCGCTAAGAGGGTAATAGTGGAAAAAGGAATGTCTCCAAATATAAACTACACAGAATCATTCTGTGAAACTTCTTTCTGATCTGTGCATTCAGCTAACAGAGTTAAACCATACTTTTGATTGAGCATATCTGAACACTCTTTCTGTAGAAAATGCAACTGGACATTTGGAGCGCTAAGAGAGTAGTAGTGGAAAAAGGAATATATTCAAATATAAGCTACACAGAAGCATTCTGTGAAACTTCTTTCTGATCTGAGCATTCAGCTAACAGAGTTAAACCATACTTTGGATTGAGCAGTTTTGAAACACTCTGTCTGTAGAAAATGCAACTGGACATTCGTAGCGCTAAGTGGGTAATAGTGGAAAAAAGAATATGTTCAAATATAAACTACACAGAAGCATTGTATGAAACTTCTTTCTGTTCTGTGCATTCAACTAACAGAGTTGAACCTTACTTTTGATTGAGCCTTTCTGAAACACTCTTTCTGTAGAAACTGCAATTGGACATTCTGAGCGCTAAGAGGACTCTATTGGGAAAAATAATATCTTCAAATAAAAACTACACAGAAGCATTGTGTGAAACTTATTTCTGATATGTTCATTAAGCTAACAGAGTTAAACCATACTTTTGATTGCGCAGTTCTGAACACTCTTTCTGTAGAAAATGCAAGTGGACATTCGGAGCGCTAAGAGGGTAATAGTGGAAAAAGGAATATATTCAAATATAAACTACACAGTAGCATTCTGTGAAAATTCTTTCTGTTCTGTGCATTCAACTAACAGAGTTGATCCTTACTTTTGATTGAGCCGTTCTGAAACACTCTTTCTGTAGAAACTGCAATTGGACATGCTAAGCGCTAAGAGGCCTACATTGGGAAAAAGAATATCTTCAAATAAAAACTACACAGATGCATTCTGTGAAACTTATTTCTGATCTGTAAATTCAGTTAACAGAGATAAAAAATATTTTTGATTGAGCAGTTATGAAACACTCTTTTTGTAGAAAATGCAAGTGGAGATTCGGAGCGCTAAGAGGGTAATAGTGGAAAAAGGAATGTCTTCAAATACAAACTACACAGAATCATTCGGTGAAACTTCTTTCTGATCTGTGCATTCAACTAACAGAGTTAAACCATACTTTTGATTGAGCAGATCTGAACACTCTTTCTGTAGAAAATGCAACTGGACAATTGGAGCGCTAAGAGCGTAGTAGTGGAAAAAGGAATATATTCAAATATAAACTACACAGAAGCATTCTGTGAAACTTCTTTCTGATCTGAGCATTCAGCTAACAGAGTTAAACCATACTTTTGATTGAGCAGTTTTGAAACTCTCTGTGTGTAGAAAATGCAACTGGACATTCGTAGCGCTAAGTGGGTAATAGTGGAAAAAAGAATATGTTCAAATATAAACTACACAGAAGCATTGTATGAAACTTCTTTCTGTTCTGTGCATTCAACTAACAGAGTTGAACCTTACTTTTGATTGAGCCGTTCTGAAACACTCTTTCTGTAGAAACTGCAATTGGACATTCTGAGCGCTAAGAGGCCTATATTGGGAAAAAGAATGTCTACAAATAAAAACTACACAGAAGAATTGTGTGAAACTTCTTTCTGTTCTGTTTGTTCAACTAAAAGATTTGAACCTTAGTTTTGATTGAGCCGTTCTGAAACACTCTTTCTGTAGAAAATGCAAGTTGAGATTCGGAGCGCTAAGAGGGTAATAGTGGAAAAAGGAATGTCTCCAAATATAAACTACACAGAATCATTCTGTGAAACTTCTTTCTGATCTGTGCATTCAGCTAACAGAGTTAAACCATACTTTTGATTGAGCAGATCTGAACACTCTTTCTGTAGAAAATGCAACTGGACATTTGGAGCGCTAAGAGAGTAGTAGTGGAAAAAGGAATATATTCAAATATAAACTACACAGAAGCATTCTGTGAAACTTCTTTCTGATCTGAGCATTCAGCTAACAGAGTTAAACCATACTTTGGATTGAGCAGTTTTGAAACACTCTGTCTGTAGAAAATGCAACTGGACATTCGTAGCGCTAAGTGGGTAATAGTGGAAAAAAGAATATGTTCAAATATAAACTACACAGAAGCATTGTATTAAACTTCTTTCTGTTCTGTGCATTCAACTAACAGAGTTGAACCTTACTTTTGATTGAGCCTTTCTGAAACACTCTTTCTGTAGAAACTGCAATTGGACATTCTGAGCGCTAAGAGGCCTCTATTGGGAAAAATAATATCTTCAAATAAAAACTACACAGAAGCATTGTGTGAAACTTATTTCTGATATGTTCATTAAGCTAACAGAGTTAAACCATACTTTTGATTGCGCAGTTCTGAACACTCTTTCTGTAGAAAATGCAAGTGGACATTCGGAGCGCTAAGAGGGTAATAGTGGAAAAAGGAATATATTCAAATATAAACTACACAGTAGCATTCTGTGAAAATTCTTTCTGTTCTGTGCATTCAACTAACAGAGTTGAACCTTACTTTTGATTGAGCCTTTCTGAAACACTCTTTCTGTAGAAACTGCAATTGGACATTCTGAGCGCTAAGAGGCCTATATTGGGAAAAATAATATCTTCAAATAAAAACTACACAGAAGCATTGTGTGAAACTTATTTCTGATCTGTAAATTCAGTTAACAGAGATAAAACATATTTTTGATTGAGCAGTTATGAAACACTCTTTTTGTAGAAAATGCAAGTGGAGATTCGGAGCGCTAAGAGGGTAATAGTGGAAAAAGGAATATCTTCAAATATAAACAACACAGAATCATTCGGTGAAACTTCTTTCTGATCTGTGCATTCAGCTAACAGAGTTAAACCATACTTTTGATTGAGCAGATCTGAACACTCTTTCTGTAGAAAATGCAACTGGACATTTGGAGCGCTAAGAGCATAGTAGTGGAAAAAGGATTATATTCAAATATAAACTACACAGAAGAATTCTGTGAAACTTCTTTCTGATCTGAGCATTCAGCTAACAGAGTTAAAGCATACTTTTGATTGAGCAGTTTTGAAACACTCTGTCTGTAGAAAATGCAACTGGACATTCGTAGCGCTAAGTGGGTAATAGTGGAAAAAAGAATATGTTCAAATATAAACTACACAGAAGCATTGTATGAAACTTCTTTCTGTTCTGTGCATTCAACTAACAGAGTTGAACCTTACTTTTGATTGAGCCGTTCTGAAACACTCTTTCTGTAGAAACTGCAATTGGACATTCTGAGCGCTAAGAGGCCTATATTGGGAAAAAGAATGTCTACAAATAAAAACTACACAGAAGAATTGTGTGAAACTACTTTCTGTTGTGTTTGGTCAACTAAAAGAGTTGAACCTTAGTTTCGATTGAGCCGTTCTGAAACACTCTTTCTGTAGAAAATGCAAGTGGAGATTCGGAGCGCTAAGAGGGTAATAGTGGAAAAAGGAATGTCTCCAAATATAAACTACACAGAATCATTCTGTGAAACTTCTTTCTGATCTGTGCATTCAGCTAACAGAGTTAAACCATACTTTTGATTGAGCAGATCTGAACACTCTTTCTGTAGAAAATGCAACTGGACATTTGGAGCGCTAAGAGAGTAGTAGTGGAAAAAGGAATATATTCAAATATAAACTACACAGAAGCATTCTGTGAAACTTCTTTCTGATCTGAGCATTCAGCTAACAGAGTTAAACCATACTTTGGATTGAGCAGTTTTGAAACACTCTGTCTGTAGAAAATGCAACTGGACATTCGTAGCGCTAAGTGGGTAATAGTGGAAAAAAGAATATGTTCAAATATAAACTACACAGAAGCATTGTATGAAACTACTTTCTGTTCTGTGCATTCAACTAACAGAGTTGAACCTTACTTTTGATTGAGCCTTTCTGAAACACTCTTTCTGTAGAAACTGCAATTGGACATACTGAGCGCTAAGAGGCCTCTATTGGGAAAAATAATATCTTCAAATAAAAACTACACAGAAGCATTGTGTGAAACTTATTTCTGATATGTTCATTAAGCTAACAGAGTTAAACCATACTTTTGATTGCGCAGTTCTGAACACTGTTTCTGTAGAAAATGCAAGTGGACATTCGGAGCGCTAAGAGGGTAATAGTGGAAAAAGGAATATATTCAAATATAAACTACACAGTAGCATTCTGTGAAAATTCTTTCTGTTCTGTGCATTCAACTAACAGATTTGAACCTTACTTTTGATTGAGCCGTTCTGAAACACTCTTTCTGTAGAAACTGCAATTGGACATGCTAAGCGCTAAGAGGCCTACATTGGGAAAAAGAATATCTTCAAATAAAAACTACACAGATGCATTCTGTGAAACTTATTTCTGATCTGTAAATTCAGTTAACAGAGATAAAAAATATTTTTGATTGAGCAGTTATGAAACACTCTTTTTGTAGAAAATGCAAGTGGAGATTCGGAGCGCTAAGAGGGTAATAGTGGAAAAAGGAAAGTCTTCAAATATAAACTACACAGAATAATTCGGTGAAACTTCTTTCTGATCTGTGTATTCAGCTAACAGAGTTAAACCATACTTTTGATTGAGCAGATCTGAACACTCTTTCTGTAGAAAATGCAACTGGACATTTGGAGCGCTAAGAGCGTAGTAGTGGAAAAAGGAATATATTCAAATATAAACTACACAGAAGCATTCTGTGAAACTTCTTTCTGATCTGAGCATTCAGCTAACAGAGTTAAACCATACTTTGGATTGAGCAGTTTTGAAACACTCTGTCTGTAGAAAATGCAACTGGACATTCGTAGCGCTAAGTGGGTAATAGTGGAAAAAAGAATATGTTCAAATATAAACTACACAGAAGGATTGTATGAAACTTCTTTCTGTTCTGTGCATTCAACTAACAGAGTTGAACCTTACTTTTGATTGAGCCTTTCTGAAACACTCTTTCTGTAGAAACTGCAATTGGACATTCTGAGCGCTAAGAGGCCTATATTGGGAAAAAAAATATCTTCAAATAAAAACTACACAGAAGCATTGTGTGAAACTTATTTCTGATCTGTAAATTCAGTTAACAGAGATAAAACATATTTTTGATTGAGCAGTTATGAAACACTCTTTTTGTAGAAAATGCAAGTGGAGATTCGGAGCGCTAAGATGGTAATAGTGGAAAAAGGAATGTCTTCAAATATAAACTACACAGAATCATTCGGTGAAACTTCTTTCTGATCTGTGCATTCAGCTAACAGAGTTAAACCATACTTTTGATTGAGCAGATCTGAACACTCTTTCTGTAGAAAATGCAACTGGACATTTGGAGCGCTAAGAGCGTAGTAGTGGAAAAAGGAATATATTCAAATATAAACTACACAGAAGAATTCTGTGAAACTTCTTTCTGATCTGAGCATTCAGCTAACAGAGTTAAAGCATACTTTTGATTGAGCAGTTTTGAAACACTCTGTCTGTAGAAAATGCAACTGGACATTCGTAGGGCTAAGTGGGTAATAGTGGAAAAAAGAATATGTTCAAATATAAACTACACAGAAGCATTGTATGAAACTTCTTTCTGTTCTGTGCATTCAACTAACAGAGTTGAACCTTACTTTTGATTGAGCCGTTCTGAAACACTCTTTCTGTAGAAACTGCAATTGGACATTCTGAGCGCTAAGAGGCCTATATTGGGAAAAAGAATGTCTACAAATAAAAACTACACAGAAGAATTGTGTGAAACTACTTTCTGTTCTGTTTGTTCAACTAAAAGGGTTGAACCTTAGTTTCGATTGAGCCGTTCTGAAACACTCTTTCTGTAGAAAATGCAAGTGGAGATTCGGAGCGCTAAGAGGGTAATAGTGGAAAAAGGAATGTCTCCAAATATAAACTACACAGAATCATTCTGTGAAACTTCTTTCTGATCTGTGCATTCAGCTAACAGAGTTAAACCATACTTTTGATTGAGCATATCTGAACACTCTTTCTGTAGAAAATGCAACTGGACATTTGGAGCGCTAAGAGAGTAGTAGTGGAAAAAGGAATATATTCAAATATAAGCTACACAGAAGCATTCTGTGAAACTTCTTTCTGATCTGAGCATTCAGCTAACAGAGTTAAACCATACTTTGGATTGAGCAGTTTTGAAACACTCTGTCTGTAGAAAATGCAACTGGACATTCGTAGCGCTAAGTGGGTAATAGTGGAAAAAAGAATATGTTCAAATATAAACTACACAGAAGCATTGTATGAAACTTCTTTCTGTTCTGTGCATTCAACTAACAGAGTTGAACCTTACTTTTGATTGAGCCTTTCTGAAACACTCTTTCTGTAGAAACTGCAATTGGACATTCTGAGCGCTAAGAGGACTCTATTGGGAAAAATAATATCTTCAAATAAAAACTACACAGAAGCATTGTGTGAAACTTATTTCTGATATGTTCATTAAGCTAACAGAGTTAAACCATACTTTTGATTGCGCAGTTCTGAACACTCTTTCTGTAGAAAATGCAAGTGGACATTCGGAGCGCTAAGAGGGTAATAGTGGAAAAAGGAATATATTCAAATATAAACTACACAGTAGCATTCTGTGAAAATTCTTTCTGTTCTGTGCATTCAACTAACAGAGTTGATCCTTACTTTTGATTGAGCCGTTCTGAAACACTCTTTCTGTAGAAACTGCAATTGGACATGCTAAGCGCTAAGAGGCCTACATTGGGAAAAAGAATATCTTCAAATAAAAACTACACAGATGCATTCTGTGAAACTTATTTCTGATCTGTAAATTCAGTTAACAGAGATAAAAAATATTTTTGATTGAGCAGTTATGAAACACTCTTTTTGTAGAAAATGCAAGTGGAGATTCGGAGCGCTAAGAGGGTAATAGTGGAAAAAGGAATGTCTTCAAATACAAACTACACAGAATCATTCGGTGAAACTTCTTTCTGATCTGTGCATTCAACTAACAGAGTTAAACCATACTTTTGATTGAGCAGATCTGAACACTCTTTCTGTAGAAAATGCAACTGGACAATTGGAGCGCTAAGAGCGTAGTAGTGGAAAAAGGAATATATTCAAATATAAACTACACAGAAGCATTCTGTGAAACTTCTTTCTGATCTGAGCATTCAGCTAACAGAGTTAAACCATACTTTTGATTGAGCAGTTTTGAAACTCTCTGTGTGTAGAAAATGCAACTGGACATTCGTAGCGCTAAGTGGGTAATAGTGGAAAAAAGAATATGTTCAAATATAAACTACACAGAAGCATTGTATGAAACTTCTTTCTGTTCTGTGCATTCAACTAACAGAGTTGAACCTTACTTTTGATTGAGCCGTTCTGAAACACTCTTTCTGTAGAAACTGCAATTGGACATTCTGAGCGCTAAGAGGCCTATATTGGGAAAAAGAATGTCTACAAATAAAAACTACACAGAAGAATTGTGTGAAACTACTTTCTGTTCTGTTTGTTCAACTAAAAGAGTTGAACCTTAGTTTCGATTGAGCCGTTCTGAAACACTCTTTCTGTAGAAAATGCAAGTGGAGATTCGGAGAGCTAAGGGGGTAATAGTGGAAAAAGGAATGTCTCCAAATATAAACTACACAGAATCATTCTGTGAAACTTCTTTCTGTTCTGTGCATTCAGCTAACAGAGTTAAACCATACTTTTGATTGAGCAGATCTGAACACTCTTTCTGTAGAAAATGCAACTGGACATTTGGAGCGCTAAGAGAGTAGTAGTGGAAAAAGGAATATATTCAAATATAAACTACACAGAAGCATTCTGTGAAACTTCTTTCTGATCTGAGCATTCAGCTAACAGAGTTAAACCATACTTTGGATTGAGCAGTTTTGAAACACTCTGTCTGTAGAAAATGCAACTGGACATTCGTAGCGCTAAGTGGGTAATAGTGGAAAAAAGAATATGTTCAAATATAAACTACACAGAAGCATTGTATGAAACTTCTTTCTGTTCTGTGCATTCAACTAACAGAGTTGAACCTTACTTTTGATTGAGCCTTTCTGAAACACTCTTTCTGTAGAAACTGCAATTGGACATTCTGAGCGCTAAGAGGCCTCTATTGGGAAAAATAATATCTTCAAATAAAAACTACACAGAAGCATTGTGTGAAACTTATTTCTGATATGTTCATTAAGCTAACAGAGTTAAACCATACTTTTGATTGCGCAGTTCTGAACACTCTTTCTGTAGAAAATGCAAGTGGACATTCGGAGCGCTAAGAGGGTAATAGTGGAAAAAGGAATATATTCAAATATAAACTACACAGTAGCATTCTGTGAAAATTCTTTCTGTTCTGTGCATTCAACTAACAGAGTTGAACCTTAGTTTTGATTGAGCCGTTCTGAAACACTCTTTCTGTAGAAACTGCAATTGGACATGCTAAGCGCTAAGAGGCCTACATTGGGAAAAAGAATATCTTCAAATAAAAACTACACAGATGCATTCTGTGAAACTTATTTCTGATCTGTAAATTCAGTTAACAGAGATAAAAAATATTTTTGATTGAGCAGTTATGAAACACTCTTTTTGTAGAAAATGCAAGTGGAGATTCGGAGCGCTAAGAGGGTAATAGTGGAAAAAGGAATGTCTTCAAATATAAACTACACAGAATAATTCGGTGAAACTTCTTTCTGATCTGTGTATTCAGCTAACAGAGTTAAACCATACTTTTGATTGAGCAGATCTGAACACTCTTTCTGTAGAAAATGCAACTGGACATTTGGAGCGCTAAGAGCGTAGTAGTGGAAAAAGGAATATATTCAAATATAAACTACACAGAAGCATTCTGTGAAACTTCTTTCTGATCTGAGCATTCAGCTAACAGAGTTAAACCATACTTTTGATTGAGCAGTTTTGAAACACTCTGTGTGTAGAAAATGCAACTGGACATTCGTAGCGCTAAGTGGGTAATAGTGGAAAAAAGAATATGTTCAAATATAAACTACACAGAAGCATTGTATGAAACTTCTTTCTGTTCTGTGCATTCAACTAACAGAGTTGAACCTTACTTTTGATTGAGCCGTTCTGAAACACTCTTTCTGAAGAAACTGCAATTGGAAATTCTGAGCGTTAAGAGGCCTATATTGGGAAAAAGAATGTCTACAAATAAAAACTACACAGAAGAATTGTGTGAAACTACTTTCTGTTCTGTTTGTTCAACTAAAAGAGTTGAACCTTAGTTTCGATTGAGCCGTTCTGAAACACTCTTTCTGTAGAAAATGCAAGTGGAGATTCGGAGCGCTAAGAGGGTAATAGTGGAAAAAGGAATGTCTCCAAATATAAACTACACAGAATCATTCTGTGAAACTTCTTTCTGATCTGTGCATTCAGCTAACAGAGTTAAACCATACTTTTGATTGAGCAGATCTGAACACTCTTTCTGTAGAAAATGCAACTGGACATTTGGAGCGCTAAGAGAGTAGTAGTGGAAAAAGGAATATATTCAAATATAAACTACACAGAAGCATTCTGTGAAACTTCTTTCTGATCTGAGCATTCAGCTAACAGAGTTAAACCATACTAAGGATTGAGCAGTTTTGAAACACTCTGTCTGTAGAAAATGCAACTGGACATTCGTAGCGCTAAGAGGGTAATAGTGGAAAAAAGAATATGTTCAAATATAAACTCCACAGAAGCATTGTATGAAACTTCTTTCTGTTCTGTGCATTCAACTAACCGAGTTGAACCTTACTTTTGATTGAGCCTTTCTGAATCACTCTTTCTGTAGAAACTGCAATTGGACATTCTGAGCGCTAAGAGGCCTCTATTGGGAAAAATAATATCTTCAAATAAAAACTACACAGAAGCATTGTGTGAAACTTATTTCTGATATGTTCATTAAGCTAACAGAGTTAAACCATACTTTTGATTGCGCAGTTCTGAACACTCTTTCTGTAGAAAATGCAAGTGGACATTCGGAACGCTAAGAGGGTAATAGTGGAATAAGGAATATATTCAAATATAAACTACACAGTAGCATTCTGTGAAAATTCTTTCTGTTCTGTGCATTCAACTAACAGAGTTGAACCTTACTTTTGATTGAGCCGTTCTGAAACACTCTTTCTGTAGAAACTGCAATTGGACATGCTAAGCGCTAAGAGGCCTACATTGGGAAAAAGAATATCTTCAAATAAAAACTACACAGATGCATTCTGTGAAACTTATTTCTGATCTGTAAATTCAGTTAACCGAGATAAAACATATTTTTGATTGAGCAGTTATGAAACACTCTTTTTGTAGAAAATGCAAGTGGAGATTCGGAGCGCTAAGAGGGTAATAGTGGAAAAAGGAATGTCTTCAAATATAAACTACACAGAAACATTCGGTGAAACATCTTTCTGATCTGTGCATTCAGCTAACAGAGTTAAACCATACTTTTGATTGAGCAGATCTGAACACTCTTTCTGTAGAAAATGCAACTGGACATTTGGAGCGCTAAGAGCGTAGTAGTGGAAAAAGTAATATATTCAAATATAAACTACACAGAAGCATTCTGTGAAACTTCTTTCTGATCTGAGCATTCAGCTAACAGAGTTAAACCATACTTTTGATTGAGCAGTTTTGAAACACTCTGTGTGTAGAAAATGCAACTGGACATTCTTAGCGCTAAGTGGATAATAGTGGAAAAAAGAATATGTTCAAATATAAACTACACAGAAGCATTGTATGAAACTTCTTTCTGTTCTGTGCATTCAACTAACAGAGTTGAACCTTACTTTTGATTGAGCCGTTCTGAAACACTCTTTCTGTAGAAACTGCAATTGGACATTCTGAGCGCTAAGAGGCCTATATTGGGAAAAAGAATGTCTACAAATAAAAACTACACAGAAGAATTGTGTGAAACTACTTTCTGTTGTGTTTGGTCAACTAAAAGAGTTGAACCTTAGTTTCGATTGAGCCGTTCTGAAACACTCTTTCTGTAGAAAATGCAAGTGGAGATTCGGAGCGCTAAGAGGGTAATAGTGGAAAAAGGAATGTCTCCAAATATAAACTACACAGAATCATTCTGTGAAACTTCTTTCTGATCTGTGCATTCAGCTAACAGAGTTAAACCATACTTTTGATTGAGCAGATCTGAACACTCTTTCTGTAGAAAATGCAACTGGACATTTGGAGCGCTAAGAGAGTAGTAGTGGAAAAAGGAATATATTCAAATATAAACTACACAGAAGCATTCTGTGAAACTTCTTTCTGATCTGAGCATTCAGCTAACAGAGTTAAACCATACTTTGGATTGAGCAGTTTTGAAACACTCTGTCTGTAGAAAATGCAACTGGACATTCGTAGCGCTAAGTGGGTAATAGTGGAAAAAAGAATATGTTCAAATATAAACTACACAGAAGCATTGTATGAAACTACTTTCTGTTCTGTGCATTCAACTAACAGAGTTGAACCTTACTTTTGATTGAGCCTTTCTGAAACACTCTTTCTGTAGAAACTGCAATTGGACATACTGAGCGCTAAGAGGCCTCTATTGGGAAAAATAATATCTTCAAATAAAAACTACACAGAAGCATTGTGTGAAACTTATTTCTGATATGTTCATTAAGCTAACAGAGTTAAACCATACTTTTGATTGCGCAGTTCTGAACACTGTTTCTGTAGAAAATGCAAGTGGACATTCGGAGCGCTAAGAGGGTAATAGTGGAAAAAGGAATATATTCAAATATAAACTACACAGTAGCATTCTGTGAAAATTCTTTCTGTTCTGTGCATTCAACTAACAGATTTGAACCTTACTTTTGATTGAGCCGTTCTGAAACACTCTTTCTGTAGAAACTGCAATTGGACATGCTAAGCGCTAAGAGGCCTACATTGGGAAAAAGAATATCTTCAAATAAAAACTACACAGATGCATTCTGTGAAACTTATTTCTGATCTGTAAATTCAGTTAACAGAGATAAAAAATATTTTTGATTGAGCAGTTATGAAACACTCTTTTTGTAGAAAATGCAAGTGGAGATTCGGAGCGCTAAGAGGGTAATAGTGGAAAAAGGAAAGTCTTCAAATATAAACTACACAGAATAATTCGGTGAAACTTCTTTCTGATCTGTGTATTCAGCTAATAGAGTTAAACCATACTTTTGATTGAGCAGATCTGAACACTCTTTCTGTAGAAAATGCAACTGGACATTTGGAGCGCTAAGAGCGTAGTAGTGGAAAAAGGAATATATTCAAATATAAACTACACAGAAGCATTCTGTGAAACTTCTTTCTGATCTGAGCATTCAGCTAACAGAGTTAAACCATACTTTGGATTGAGCAGTTTTGAAACACTCTGTCTGTAGAAAATGCAACTGGACATTCGTAGCGCTAAGTGGGTAATAGTGGAAAAAAGAATATGTTCAAATATAAACTACACAGAAGGATTGTATGAAACTTCTTTCTGTTCTGTGCATTCAACTAACAGAGTTGAACCTTACTTTTGATTGAGCCTTTCTGAAACACTCTTTCTGTAGAAACTGCAATTGGACATTCTGAGCGCTAAGAGGCCTATATTGGGAAAAATAATATCTTCAAATAAAAACTACACAGAAGCATTGTGTGAAACTTATTTCTGATCTGTAAATTCAGTTAACAGAGATAAAACATATTTTTGATTGAGCAGTTATGAAACACTCTTTTTGTAGAAAATGCAAGTGGAGATTCGGAGCGCTAAGATGGTAATAGTGGAAAAAGGAATGTCTTCAAATATAAACTACACAGAATCATTCGGTGAAACTTCTTTCTGATCTGTGCATTCAGCTAACAGAGTTAAACCATACTTTTGATTGAGCAGATCTGAACACTCTTTCTGTAGAAAATGCAACTGGACATTTGGAGCGCTAAGAGCGTAGTAGTGGAAAAAGGAATATATTCAAATATAAACTACACAGAAGAATTCTGTGAAACTTCTTTCTGATCTGAGCATTCAGCTAACAGAGTTAAAGCATACTTTTGATTGAGCAGTTTTGAAACACTCTGTCTGTAGAAAATGCAACTGGACATTCGTAGCGCTAAGTGGGTAATAGTGGAAAAAAGAATATGTTCAAATATAAACTACACAGAAGCATTGTATGAAACTTCTTTCTGTTCTGTGCATTCAACTAACAGAGTTGAACCTTACTTTTGATTGAGCCGTTCTGAAACACTCTTTCTGTAGAAACTGCAATTGGACATTCTGAGCGCTAAGAGGCCTATATTGGGAAAAAGAATGTCTACAAATAAAAACTACACAGAAGAATTGTGTGAAACTACTTTCTGTTCTGTTTGTTCAACTAAAAGGGTTGAACCTTAGTTTCGATTGAGCCGTTCTGAAACACTCTTTCTGTAGAAAATGCAAGTGGAGATTCGGAGCGCTAAGAGGGTAATAGTGGAAAAAGGAATGTCTCCAAATATAAACTACACAGAATCATTCTGTGAAACTTCTTTCTGATCTGTGCATTCAGCTAACAGAGTTAAACCATACTTTTGATTGAGCATATCTGAACACTCTTTCTGTAGAAAATGCAACTGGACATTTGGAGCGCTAAGAGAGTAGTAGTGGAAAAAGGAATATATTCAAATATAAGCTACACAGAAGCATTCTGTGAAACTTCTTTCTGATCTGAGCATTCAGCTAACAGAGTTAAACCATACTTTGGATTGAGCAGTTTTGAAACACTCTGTCTGTAGAAAATGCAACTGGACATTCGTAGCGCTAAGTGGGTAATAGTGGAAAAAAGAATATGTTCAAATATAAACTACACAGAAGCATTGTATGAAACTTCTTTCTGTTCTGTGCATTCAACTAACAGAGTTGAACCTTACTTTTGATTGAGCCTTTCTGAAACACTCTTTCTGTAGAAACTGCAATTGGACATTCTGAGCGCTAAGAGGACTCTATTGGGAAAAATAATATCTTCAAATAAAAACTACACAGAAGCATTGTGTGAAACTTATTTCTGATATGTTCATTAAGCTAACAGAGTTAAACCATACTTTTGATTGCGCAGTTCTGAACACTCTTTCTGTAGAAAATGCAAGTGGACATTCGGAGCGCTAAGAGGGTAATAGTGGAAAAAGGAATATATTCAAATATAAACTACACAGTAGCATTCTGTGAAAATTCTTTCTGTTCTGTGCATTCAACTAACAGAGTTGAACCTTACTTTTGATTGAGCCGTTCTGAAACACTCTTTCTGTAGAAACTGCAATTGGACATGCTAAGCGCTAAGAGGCCTACATTGGGAAAAAGAATATCTTCAAATAAAAACTACACAGATGCATTCTGTGAAACTTATTTCTGATCTGTAAATTCAGTTAACAGAGATAAAAAATATTTTTGATTGAGCAGTTATGAAACAATCTTTTTGTAGAAAATGCAAGTGGAGATTCGGAGCGCTAAGGGGGTAATAGTGGAAAAAGGAATGTCTTCAAATACAAACTACACAGAATCATTCGGTGAAACTTCTTTCTGATCTGTGCATTCAACTAACAGAGTTAAACCATACTTTTGATTGAGCAGATCTGAACACTCTTTCTGTAGAAAATGCAACTGGACAATTGGAGCGCTAAGAGCGTAGTAGTGGAAAAAGGAATATATTCAAATATAAACTACACAGAAGCATTCTGTGAAACTTCTTTCTGATCTGAGCATTCAGCTAACAGAGTTAAACCATACTTTTGATTGAGCAGTTTTGAAACTCTCTGTGTGTAGAAAATGCAACTGGACATTCGTAGCGCTAAGTGGGTAATAGTGGAAAAAAGAATATGTTCAAATATAAACTACACAGAAGCATTGTATGAAACTTCTTTCTGTTCTGTGCATTCAACTAACAGAGTTGAACCTTACTTTTGATTGAGCCGTTCTGAAACACTCTTTCTGTAGAAACTGCAATTGGACATTCTGAGCGCTAAGAGGCCTATATTGGGAAAAAGAATGTCTACAAATAAAAACTACACAGAAGAATTGTGTGAAACTACTTTCTGTTCTGTTTGTTCAACTAAAAGAGTTGAACCTTAGTTTCGATTGAGCCGTTCTGAAACACTCTTTCTGTAGAAAATGCAAGTGGAGATTCGGAGCGCTAAGAGGGTAATAGTGGAAAAAGGAATGTCTCCAAATATAAACTACACAGAATCATTCTGTGAAACTTCTTTCTGTTCTGTGCATTCAGCTAACAGAGTTAAACCATACTTTTGATTGAGCAGATCTGAACACTCTTTCTGTAGAAAATGCAACTGGACATTTGGAGCGCTAAGAGAGTAGTAGTGGAAAAAGGAATATATTCAAATATAAACTACACAGAAGCATTCTGTGAAACTTCTTTCTGATCTGAGCATTCAGCTAACAGAGTTAAACCATACTTTGGATTGAGCAGTTTTGAAACACTCTGTCTGTAGAAAATGCAACTGGACATTCGTAGCGCTAAGTGGGTAATAGTGGAAAAAAGAATATGTTCAAATATAAACTACACAGAAGCATTGTATGAAACTTCTTTCTGTTCTGTGCATTCAACTAACAGAGTTGAACCTTACTTTTGATTGAGCCTTTCTGAAACACTCTTTCTGTAGAAACTGCAATTGGACATTCTGAGCGCTAAGAGGCCTCTATTGGGAAAAATAATATCTTCAAATAAAAACTACACAGAAGCATTGTGTGAAACTTATTTCTGATATGTTCATTAAGCTAACAGAGTTAAACCATACTTTTGATTGCGCAGTTCTGAACACTCTTTCTGTAGAAAATGCAAGTGGACATTCGGAGCGCTAAGAGGGTAATAGTGGAAAAAGGAATATATTCAAATATAAACTACACAGTAGCATTCTGTGAAAATTCTTTCTGTTCTGTGCATTCAACTAACAGAGTTGAACCTTAGTTTTGATTGAGCCGTTCTGAAACACTCTTTCTGTAGAAACTGCAATTGGACATGCTAAGCGCTAAGAGGCCTACATTGGGAAAAAGAATATCTTCAAATAAAAACTACACAGATGCATTCTGTGAAACTTATTTCTGATCTGTAAATTCAGTTAACAGAGATAAAAAATATTTTTGATTGAGCAGTTATGAAACACTCTTTTTGTAGAAAATGCAAGTGGAGATTCGGAGCGCTAAGAGGGTAATAGTGGAAAAAGGAATGTCTTCAAATATAAACTACACAGAATAATTCGGTGAAACTTCTTTCTGATCTGTGTATTCAGCTAACAGAGTTAAACCATACTTTTGATTGAGCAGATCTGAACACTCTTTCTGTAGAAAATGCAACTGGACATTTGGAGCGCTAAGAGCGTAGTAGTGGAAAAAGGAATATATTCAAATATAAACTACACAGAAGCATTCTGTGAAACTTCTTTCTGATCTGAGCATTCAGCTAACAGAGTTAAACCATACTTTTGATTGAGCAGTTTTGAAACACTCTGTGTGTAGAAAATGCAACTGGACATTCGTAGCGCTAAGTGGGTAATAGTGGAAAAAAGAATATGTTCAAATATAAACTACACAGAAGCATTGTATGAAACTTCTTTCTGTTCTGTGCATTCAACTAACAGAGTTGAACCTTACTTTTGATTGAGCCGTTCTGAAACACTCTTTCTGTAGAAACTGCAATTGGACATTCTGAGCGTTAAGAGGCCTATATTGGGAAAAAGAATGTCTACAAATAAAAACTACACAGAAGAATTGTGTGAAACTACTTTCTGTTCTGTTTGTTCAACTAAAAGAGTTGAACCTTAGTTTCGATTGAGCCGTTCTGAAACACTCTTTCTGTAGAAAATGCAAGTGGAGATTCGGAGCGCTAAGAGGGTAATAGTGGAAAAAGGAATGTCTCCAAATATAAACTACACAGAATCATTCGGTGAAACTTCTTTCTGATCTGTGCATTCAGCTAACAGAGTTAAACCATACTTTTGATTGAGCAGATCTGAACACTCTTTCTGTAGAAAATGCAACTGGACATTTGGAGCGCTAAGAGAGTAGTAGTGGAAAAAGGAATATATTCAAATATAAACTACACAGAAGCATTCTGTGAAACTTCTTTCTGCTCTGAGCATTCAGCTAACAGAGTTAAACCATACTAAGGATTGAGCAGTTTTGAAACACTCTGTCTGTAGAAAATGCAACTGGACATTCGTAGCGCTAAGTGGGTAATAGTGGAAAAAAGAATATGTTCAAATATAAACTCCACAGAAGCATTGTATGAAACTTCTTTCTGTTCTGTGCATTCAACTAACCGAGTTGAACCTTACTTTTGATTGAGCCTTTCTGAATCACTCTTTCTGTAGAAACTGCAATTGGACATTCTGAGCGCTAAGAGGCCTCTATTGGGAAAAATAATATCTTCAAATAAAAACTACACAGAAGCATTGTGTGAAACATATTTCTGATATGTTCATTAAGCTAACAGAGTTAAACCATACTTTTGATTGCGCAGTTCTGAACACTCTTTCTGTAGAAAATGCAAGTGGACATTCGGAACGCTAAGAGGGTAATAGTGGAATAAGGAATATATTCAAATATAAACTACACAGTAGCATTCTGTGAAAATTCTTTCTGTTCTGTGCATTCAACTAACAGAGTTGAACCTTACTTTTGATTGAGCCGTTCTGAAACACTCTTTCTGTAGAAACTGCAATTGGACATGCTAAGCGCTAAGAGGCCTACATTGGGAAAAAGAATATCTTCAAATAAAAACTACACAGATGCATTCTGTGAAACTTATTTCTGATCTGTAAATTCAGTTAACCGAGATAAAACATATTTTTGATTGAGCAGTTATGAAACACTCTTTTTGTAGAAAATGCAAGTGGAGATTCGGAGCGCTAAGAGGGTAATAGTGGAAAAAGGAATGTCTTCAAATATAAACTACACAGAATCATTCGGTGAAACATCTTTCTGATCTGTGCATTCAGCTAACAGAGTTAAACCATACTTTTGATTGAGCAGATCTGAACACTCTTTCTGTAGAAAATGCAACTGGACATTTGGAGCGCTAAGAGCGTAGTAGTGGAAAAAGTAATATATTCAAATATAAACTACACAGAAGCATTCTGTGAAACTTCTTTCTGATCTGAGCATTCAGCTAACAGAGTTAAACCATACTTTTGATTGAGCAGTTTTGAAACACTCTGTGTGTAGAAAATGCAACTGGACATTCGTAGCGCTAAGTGGATAATAGTGGAAAAAAGAATATGTTCAAATATAAACTACACAGAAGCATTGTATGAAACTTCTTTCTGTTCTGTGCATTCAACTAACAGAGTTGAACCTTACTTTTGATTGAGCCGTTCTGAAACACTCTTTCTGTAGAAACTGCAATTGGACATTCTGAGCGCTAAGAGGCCTATATTGGGAAAAAGAATGTCTACAAATAAAAACTACACAGAAGAATTGTGTGAAACTACTTTCTGTTGTGTTTGGTCAACTAAAAGAGTTGAACCTTAGTTTCGATTGAGCCGTTCTGAAACACTCTTTCTGTAGAAAATGCAAGTGGAGATTCGGAGCGCTAAGAGGGTAATAGTGGAAAAAGGAATGTCTCCAAATATAAACTACACAGAATCATTCTGTGAAACTTCTTTCTGATCTGTGCATTCAGCTAACAGAGTTAAACCATACTTTTGATTGAGCAGATCTGAACACTCTTTCTGTAGAAAATGCAACTGGACATTTGGAGCGCTAAGAGAGTAGTAGTGGAAAAAGGAATATATTCAAATATAAACTACACAGAAGCATTCTGTGAAACTTCTTTCTGATCTGAGCATTCAGCTAACAGAGTTAAACCATACTTTGGATTGAGCAGTTTTGAAACACTCTGTCTGTAGAAAATGCAACTGGACATTCGTAGCGCTAAGTGGGTAATAGTGGAAAAAAGAATATGTTCAAATATAAACTACACAGAAGCATTGTATGAAACTACTTTCTGTTCTGTGCATTCAACTAACAGAGTTGAACCTTACTTTTGATTGAGCCTTTCTGAAACACTCTTTCTGTAGAAACTGCAATTGGACATACTGAGCGCTAAGAGGCCTCTATTGGGAAAAATAATATCTTCAAATAAAAACTACACAGAAGCATTGTGTGAAACTTATTTCTGATATGTTCATTAAGCTAACAGAGTTAAACCATACTTTTGATTGCGCAGTTCTGAACACTGTTTCTGTAGAAAATGCAAGTGGACATTCGGAGCGCTAAGAGGGTAATAGTGGAAAAAGGAATATATTCAAATATAAACTACACAGTAGCATTCTGTGAAAATTCTTTCTGTTCTGTGCATTCAACTAACAGAGTTGAACCTTACTTTTGATTGAGCCGTTCTGAAACACTCTTTCTGTAGAAACTGCAATTGGACATGCTAAGCGCTAAGAGGCCTACATTGGGAAAAAGAATATCTTCAAATAAAAACTACACAGATGCATTCTGTGAAACTTATTTCTGATCTGTAAATTCAGTTAACAGAGATAAAAAATATTTTTGATTGAGCAGTTATGAAACACTCTTTTTGTAGAAAATGCAAGTGGAGATTCGGAGCGCTAAGAGGGTAATAGTGGAAAAAGGAATGTCTTCAAATATAAACTACACAGAATAATTCGGTGAAACTTCTTTCTGATCTGTGTATTCAGCTAACAGAGTTAAACCATACTTTTGATTGAGCAGATCTGAACACTCTTTCTGTAGAAAATGCAACTGGACATTTGGAGCGGTAAGAGCGTAGTAGTGGAAAAAGGAATATATTCAAATATAAACTACACAGAAGCATTCTGTGAAACTTCTTTCTGATCTGAGCATTCAGCTAACAGAGTTAAACCATACTTTGGATTGAGCAGTTTTGAAACACTCTGTCTGTAGAAAATGCAACTGGACATTCGTAGCGCTAAGTGGGTAATAGTGGAAAAAAGAATATGTTCAAATATAAACTACACAGAAGGATTGTATGAAACTTCTTTCTGTTCTGTGCATTCAACTAACAGAGTTGAACCTTACTTTTGATTGAGCCTTTCTGAAACACTCTTTCTGTAGAAACTGCAATTGGACATTCTGAGCGCTAAGAGGCCTATATTGGGAAAAATAATATCTTCAAATAAAAACTACACAGAAGCATTGTGTGAAACTTATTTCTGATCTGTAAATTCAGTTAACAGAGATAAAACATATTTTTGATTGAGCAGTTATGAAACACTCTTTTTGTAGAAAATGCAAGTGGAGATTCGGAGCGCTAAGATGGTAATAGTGGAAAAAGGAATGTCTTCAAATATAAACTACACAGAATCATTCGGTGAAACTTCTTTCTGATCTGTGCATTCAGCTAACAGAGTTAAAACATACTTTTGATTGAGCAGATCTGAACACTCTTTCTGTAGAAAATGCAACTGGACATTTGGAGCGCTAAGAGCGTAGTAGTGGAAAAAGGAATATATTCAAATATAAACTACACAGAAGAATTCTGTGAAACTTCTTTCTGATCTGAGCATTCAGCTAACAGAGTTAAAGCATACTTTTGATTGAGCAGTTTTGAAACACTCTGTCTGTAGAAAATGCAACTGGACATTCGTAGCGCTAAGTGGGTAATAGTGGAAAAAAGAATATGTTCAAATATAAACTACACAGAAGCATTGTATGAAACTTCTTTCTGTTCTGTGCATTCAACTAACAGAGTTGAACCTTACTTTTGATTGAGCCGTTCTGAAACACTCTTTCTGTAGAAACTGCAATTGGACATTCTGAGCGCTAAGAGGCCTATATTGGGAAAAAGAATGTCTACAAATAAAAACTACACAGAAGAATTGTGTGAAACTACTTTCTGTTCTGTTTGTTCAACTAAAAGGGTTGAACCTTAGTTTCGATTGAGCCGTTCTGAAACACTCTTTCTGTAGAAAATGCAAGTGGAGATTCGGAGCGCTAAGAGGGTAATAGTGGAAAAAGGAATGTCTCCAAATATAAACTACACAGAATCATTCTGTGAAACTTCTTTCTGATCTGTGCATTCAGCTAACAGAGTTAAACCATACTTTTGATTGAGCATATCTGAACACTCTTTCTGTAGAAAATGCAACTGGACATTTGGAGCGCTAAGAGAGTAGTAGTGGAAAAAGGAATATATTCAAATATAAGCTACACAGAAGCATTCTGTGAAACTTCTTTCTGATCTGAGCATTCAGCTAACAGACTTAAACCATACTTTGGATTGAGCAGTTTTGAAACACTCTGTCTGTAGAAAATGCAACTGGACATTCGTAGCGCTAAGTGGGTAATAGTGGAAAAAAGAATATGTTCAAATATAAACTACACAGAAGCATTGTATGAAACTTCTTTCTGTTCTGTGCATTCAACTAACAGAGTTGAACCTTACTTTTGATTGAGCCTTTCTGAAACACTCTTTCTGTAGAAACTGCAATTGGACATTCTGAGCGCTAAGAGGACTCTATTGGGAAAAATAATATCTTCAAATAAAAACTACACAGAAGCATTGTGTGAAACTTATTTCTGATATGTTCATTAAGCTAACAGAGTTAAACCATACTTTTGATTGCGCAGTTCTGAACACTCTTTCTGTAGAAAATGCAAGTGGACATTCGGAGCGCTAAGAGGGTAATAGTGGAAAAAGGAATATATTCAAATATAAACTACACAGTAGCATTCTGTGAAAATTCTTTCTGTTCTGTGCATTCAACTAACAGAGTTGAACCTTACTTTTGATTGAGCCGTTCTGAAACACTCTTTCTGTAGAAACTGCAATTGGACATGCTAAGCGCTAAGAGGCCTACATTGGGAAAAAGAATATCTTCAAATAAAAACTACACAGATGCATTCTGTGAAACTTATTTCTGATCTGTAAATTCAGTTAACAGAGATAAAAAATATTTTTGATTGAGCAGTTATGAAACACTCTTTTTGTAGAAAATGCAAGTGGAGATTCGGAGCGCTAAGAGGGTAATAGTGGAAAAAGGAATGTCTTCAAATACAAACTACACAGAATCATTCGGTGAAACTTCTTTCTGATCTGTGCATTCAACTAACAGAGTTAAACCATACTTTTGATTGAGCAGATCTGAACACTCTTTCTGTAGAAAATGCAACTGGACAATTGGAGCGCTAAGAGCGTAGTAGTGGAAAAAGGAATATATTCAAATATAAACTACACAGAAGCATTCTGTGAAACTTCTTTCTGATCTGAGCATTCAGCTAACAGAGTTAAACCATACTTTTGATTGAGCAGTTTTGAAACACTCTGTGTGTAGAAAATGCAACTGGACATTCGTAGCGCTAAGTGGGTAATAGTGGAAAAAAGAATATGTTCAAATATAAACTACACAGAAGCATTGTATGAAACTTCTTTCTGTTCTGTGCATTCAACTAACAGAGTTGAACCTTACTTTTGATTGAGCCGTTCTGAAACACTCTTTCTGTAGAAACTGCAATTGGACATTCTGAGCGCTAAGAGGCCTATATTGGGAAAAAGAATGTCTACAAATAAAAACTACACAGAAGAATTGTGTGAAACTACTTTCTGTTCTGTTTGTTCAACTAAAAGAGTTGAACCTTAGTTTCGATTGAGCCGTTCTGAAACACTCTTTCTGTAGAAAATGCAAGTGGAGATTCGGAGCGCTAAGAGGGTAATAGTGGAAAAAGGAATGTCTCCAAATATAAACTACACAGAATCATTCTGTGAAACTTCTTTCTGTTCTGTGCATTCAGCTAACAGAGTTAAACCATACTTTTGATTGAGCAGATCTGAACACTCTTTCTGTAGAAAATGCAACTGGACATTTGGAGCGCTAAGAGAGTAGTAGTGGAAAAAGGAATATATTCAAATATAAACTACACAGAAGCATTCTGTGAAACTTCTTTCTGATCTGAGCATTCAGCTAACAGAGTTAAACCATACTTTGGATTGAGCAGTTTTGAAACACTCTGTCTGTAGAAAATGCAACTGGACATTCGTAGCGCTAAGTGGGTAATAGTGGAAAAAAGAATATGTTCAAATATAAACTACACAGAAGCATTGTATGAAACTTCTTTCTGTTCTGTGCATTCAACTAACAGAGTTGAACCTTACTTTTGATTGAGCCTTTCTGAAACACTCTTTCTGTAGAAACTGCAATTGGACATTCTGAGCGCTAAGAGGCCTCTATTGGGAAAAATAATATCTTCAAATAAAAACTACACAGAAGCATTGTGTGAAACTTATTTCTGATATGTTCATTAAGCTAACAGAGTTAAACCATACTTTTGATTGCGCAGTTCTGAACACTCTTTCTGTAGAAAATGCAAGTGGACATTCGGAGCGCTAAGAGGGTAATAGTGGAAAAAGGAATATATTCAAATATAAACTACACAGTAGCATTCTGTGAAAATTCTTTCTGTTCTGTGCATTCAACTAACAGAGTTGAACCTTACTTTTGATTGAGCCTTTCTGAAACACTCTTTCTGTAGAAACTGCAATTGGACATTCTGAGCGCTAAGAGGCCGATATTGGGAAAAATAATATCTTCAAATAAAAACTACACAGAAGCATTGTGTGAAACTTATTTCTGAACTGTAAATTCAGTTAACAGAGATAAAACATATTTTTGATTGAGCAGTTATGAAACACTCTTTTTGTAGAAAATGCAAGTGGAGATTCGGAGCGCTAAGTGGGTAATAGTGGAAAATGGAATATCTTCAAATATAAACAACACAGAATCATTCGGTGAAACTTCTTTCTGATCTGTGCATTCAGCTAACAGAGTTAAACCATACTTTTGATTGAGCAGATCTGAACACTCTTTCTGTAGAAAATGCAACTGGACATTTGGAGCGCTAAGAGCGTAGTAGTGGAAAAAGGATTATATTCAAATATAAACTACACAGAAGAATTCTGTGAAACTTCTTTCTGATCTGAGCATTCAGCTAACAGAGTTAAAGCATACTTTTGATTGAGCAGTTTTGAAACACTCTGTCTGTAGAAAATGCAACTGGACATTCGTAGCGCTAAGTGGGTAATAGTGGAAAAAAGAATATGTTCAAATATAAACTACACAGAAGCATTGTATGAAACTTCTTTCTGTTCTGTGCATTCAACTAACAGAGTTGAACCTTACTTTTGATTGAGCCGTTCTGAAACACTCTTTCTGTAGAAACTGCAATTGGACATTCTGAGTTCTAAGAGGCCTATATTGGGAAAAAGAATGTCTACAAATAAAAACTACACAGAAGAATTGTGTGAAACTACTTTCTGTTCTGTTTGTTCAACTAAAAGAGTTGAACCTTAGTTTCGATTGAGCCGTTCTGAAACACTCTTTCTGTAGAAAATGCAAGTGGAGATTCGGAGCGCTAAGAGGGTAATAGTGGAAAAAGGAATGTCTCCAAATATAAACTACACAGAATCATTCTGTGAAACTTCTTTCTGATCTGTGCATTCAGCTAACAGAGTTAAACCATACTTTTGATTGAGCAGATCTGAACACTCTTTCTGTAGAAAATGCAACTGGACATTTGGAGCGCTAAGAGAGTAGTAGTGGAAAAAGGAATATATTCAAATATAAGCTACACAGAAGCATTCTGTGAAACTTCTTTCTGATCTGAGCATTCAGCTAACAGAGTTAAACCATACTTTGGATTGAGCAGTTTTGAAACACTCTGTCTGTAGAAAATGCAACTGGACATTCGTAGCGCTAAGTGGGTAATAGTGGAAAAAAGAATATGTTCAAATATAAACTACACAGAAGCATTGTATGAAACTTCTTTCTGTTCTGTGCATTCAACTAACAGAGTTGAACCTTACTTTTGATTGAGCCTTTCTGAAACACTCTTTCTGTAGAAACTGCAATTGGACATTCTGAGCGCTAAGAGGACTCTATTGGGAAAAATAATATCTTCAAATAAAAACTACACAGAAGCATTGTGTGAAACTTATTTGTGATATGTTCATTAAGCTAACAGAGTTAAACCATACTTTTGATTGCGCAGTTCTGAACACTCTTTCTGTAGAAAATGCAAGTGGACATTCGGAGCGCTAAGAGGGTAATAGTGGAAAAAGGAATATATTCAAATATAAACTACACAGTAGCATTCTGTGAAAATTCTTTCTGTTCTGTGCATTCAACTAACAGAGTTGAACCTTACTTTTGATTGAGCCGTTCTGAAACACTCTTTCTGTAGAAACTGCAATTGGACATGCTAAGCGCTAAGAGGCCTACATTGGGAAAAAGAATATCTTCAAATAAAAACTACACAGATGCATTCTGTGAAACTTATTTCTGATCTGTAAATTCAGTTAACAGAGATAAAAAATATTTTTGATTGAGCAGTTATGAAACACTCTTTTTGTAGAAAATGCAAGTGGAGATTCGGAGCGCTAAGAGGGTAATAGTGGAAAAAGGAATGTCTTCAAATACAAACTACACAGAATCATTCGGTGAAACTTCTTTCTGATCTGTGCATTCAACTAACAGAGTTAAACCATACTTTTGATTGAGCAGATCTGAACACTCTTTCTGTAGAAAATGCAACTGGACAATTGGAGCGCTAAGAGCGTAGTAGTGGAAAAAGGAATATATTCAAATATAAACTACACAGAAGCATTCTGTGAAACTTCTTTCTGATCTGAGCATTCAGCTAACAGAGTTAAACCATACTTTTGATTGAGCAGTTTTGAAACACTCTGTGTGTAGAAAATGCAACTGGACATTCGTAGCGCTAAGTGGGTAATAGTGGAAAAAAGAATATGTTCAAATATAAACTACACAGAAGCATTGTATGAAACTTCTTTCTGTTCTGTGCATTCAACTAACAGAGTTGAACCTTACTTTTGATTGAGCCGTTCTGAAACACTCTTTCTGTAGAAACTGCAATTGGACATTCTGAGCGCTAAGAGGCCTATATTGGGAAAAAGAATGTCTACAAATAAAAACTACACAGAAGAATTGTGTGAAACTGCTTTCTGTTCTGTTTGTTCAACTAAAAGAGTTGAACCTTAGTTTCGATTGAGCCGTTCTGAAACACTCTTTCTGTAGAAAATGCAAGTGGAGATTCGGAGCGCTAAGAGGGTAATAGTGGAAAAAGGAATGTCTCCAAATATAAACTACACAGAATCATTCTGTGAAACTTCTTTCTGTTCTGTGCATTCAGCTAACAGAGTTAAACCATACTTTTGATTGAGCAGATCTGAACACTCTTTCTGTAGAAAATGCAACTGGACATTTGGAGCGCTAAGAGAGTAGTAGTGGAAAAAGGAATATATTCAAATATAAACTACACAGAAGCATTCTGTGAAACTTCTTTCTGATCTGAGCATTCAGCTAACAGAGTTAAACCATACTTTGGATTGAGCAGTTTTGAAACACTCTGTCTGTAGAAAATGCAACTGGACATTCGTAGCGCTAAGTGGGTAATAGTGGAAAAAAGAATATGTTCAAATATAAACTACACAGAAGCATTGTATGAAACTTCTTTCTGTTCTGTGCATTCAACTAACAGAGTTGAACCTTACTTTTGATTGAGCCTTTCTGAAACACTCTTTCTGTAGAAACTGCAATTGGACATTCTGAGCGCTAAGAGGCCTCTATTGGGAAAAATAATATCTTCAAATAAAAACTACACAGAAGCATTGTGTGAAACTTATTTCTGATATGTTCATTAAGCTAACAGAGTTAAACCATACTTTTGATTGCGCAGTTCTGAACACTCTTTCTGTAGAAAATGCAAGTGGACATTCGGAGCGCTAAGAGGGTAATAGTGGAAAAAGGAATATATTCAAATATAAACTACACAGTAGCATTCTGTGAAAATTCTTTCTGTTCTGTGCATTCAACTAACAGAGTTGAACCTTACTTTTGATTTAGCCTTTCTGAAACACTCTTTCTGTAGAAACTGCAATTGGACATTCTGAGCGCTAAGAGGCCGATATTGGGAAAAATAATATCTTCAAATAAAAACTACACAGAAGCATTGTGTGAAACTTATTTCTGATCTGTAAATTCAGTTAACAGAGATAAAACATATTTTTGATTGAGCAGTTATGAAACACTCTTTTTGTAGAAAATGCAAGTGGAGATTCGGAGCGCTAAGAGGGTAATAGTGGAAAATGGAATATCTTCAAATATAAACAACACAGAATCATTCGGTGAAACTTCTTTCTGATCTGCGCATTCAGCTAACAGAGTTAAACCATACTTTTGATTGAGCAGATCTGAACACTCTTTCTGTAGAAAATGCAACTGGACATTTGGAGCGCTAAGAGCGTAGTAGTGGAAAAAGGATTATATTCAAATATAAACTACACAGAAGAATTCTGTGAAACTTCTTTCTGATCTGAGCATTCAGCTAACAGAGTTAAAGCATACTTTTGATTGAGCAGTTTTGAAACACTCTGTCTGTAGAAAATGCAACTGGACATTCGTAGCGCTAAGTGGGTAATAGTGGAAAAAAGAATATGTTCAAATATAAACTACACAGAAGCATTGTATGAAACTTCTTTCTGTTCTGTGCATTCAACTAACAGAGTTGAACCTTACTTTTGATTGAGCCGTTCTGAAACACTCTTTCTGTAGAAACTGCAATTGGACATTCTGAGCGCTAAGAGGCCTATATTGGGAAAAAGAATGTCTACAAATAAAAACTACACAGAAGAATTGTGTGAAACTACTTTCTGTTCTGTTTGTTCAACTAAAAGAGTTGAACCTTAGTTTCGATTGAGCCGTTCTGAACACTCTTTCTGTAGAAAATGCAAGTGGACATTCGGAGCGCTAAGAGGGTAATAGTGGAAAAAGGAATATATTCAAATATAAACTACACAGTAGCATTCTGTGAAAATTCTTTCTGTTCTGTGCATTCAACTAACAGAGTTGAACCTTACTTTTGATTGAGCCGTTCTGAAACACTCTTTCTGTAGAAACTGCAATTGGACATGCTAAGCGCTAAGAGGTCTACATTGGGAAAAAGAATATGTTCAAATAAAAACTACACAGATGCATTCTGTGAAACTTATTTCTGATCTGTAAATTCAGTTAACAGAGATAAAACATATTTTTGATTGAGCAGTTATGAAACACTCTTTTTGTAGAAAATGCAAGTGGAGATTCGTAGCGCTAAGAGGGTAATAGTGGAAAAAGGAATGTCTTCAAATATAAACTACACAGAATCATTCGGTGAAACTTCTTTCTGATCTGTGCATTCAGCTAACAGAGTTAAACCATACTTTTGATTGAGCATATCTGAACACTCTTTCTCTAGAAAATGCAACTGGACATTTGGAGCGCTAAGAGCGTAGTAGTGGAAAAAGGAATATATTCAAATATAAACTACACAGAAGCATTCTGTGAAACTTCTTTCTGATCTGAGCATTCAGCTAACAGAGTTAAACCATACTTTTGATTGAGCAGTTTTGAAACACTCTGTCTGTAGAAAATGCAACTGGACATTCGTAGCGCTAAGTGGGTAATAGTGGAAAAAAGAATATGTTCAAATATAAACTACACTGAAGCATTGTATGAAACTTCTTTCTGTTCTGTGCATTCAACTAACAGAGTTGAACCTTACTTTTGATTGAGCCGTTCTGAAACACTCTTTCTGTAGAAACTGCAATTGGACATTCTGAGCGCTAACAGGCCTATATTGGGAAAAAGAATGTCTACAAATAAAAACTACACAGAAGAATTGTGTGAAACTTATTTCTGTTCTGTTTGTTCAACTAAAAGAGTTGAACCTTAGTTTTGATTGTGCCGTTCTGAAACACTCTTTCTGTAGAAAATGCAAGTGGAGATTCGGAGCGCTAAGAGGGTAATAGTGGAAAAAGGAATGCCTCCAAATATAAACTACAGAGAATCATTCTGTGAAACTTCTTTCTGATCTGTGCATTCAGCTAACAGAGTTAAACCATACTTTTGATTGAGCAGATCTGAACACTCTTTCTGTAGAAATTGCAACTGGACATTTGGAGCGCTAAGAGAGTAGTAGTGGAAAAAGGAATATATTCAAATATAAACTACACAGAAGCATTCTGTGAAACTTCTTTCTGATCTGAGCATTCAGCTAACAGAATTAAACCATACTTTTGATTGAGCAGTTTTGAAACACTCTGTCTGTAGAAAATGCAACTGGACATTCGTAGCGCTAAGTGGGTAATAGTGGAAAAAAGAATATGTTCAAATATAAACTACACAGAAGCATTGTATGAAACTTCTTTCTGTTCTGTGCATTCAACTAACAGAGTTGAACCTGACTTTTGATTGAGCCTTTCTGAAACACTCTTTCTGTAGAAAATGCAATTGGACATTCTGAGCGCTAAGAGGCCTATATTGGGAAAAATAATATCTTCAAATAAAAACTACACAGAAGCATTGTGTGAAACTTATTTCTGATATGTTCATTAAGCTAACAGAGTTAAACCATACTTTTGATTGCGCAGTTCTGAACACTCTTTCTGTAGAAAATGCAAGTGGACATTCGGAGCGCTAAGAGGGTAATAGTGGAAAAAGGAATATATTCAAATATAAACTACACAGTAGCATTCTGTGAAAATTCTTTCTGTTCTGTGCATTCAACTAACAGAGTTGAACCTTACTTTTGATTGAGCCGTTCTGAAACACTCTTTCTGTAGAAACTGCAATTGGACATGCTAAGCGCTAAGAGGCCTACATTGGGAAAAAGAATATCTTCAAATAAAAACTACACAGATGCATTCTGTGAAACTTATTTCTGATCTGTAAATTCAGTTAACAGAGATAAAACATATTTTTGATTGAGCAGTTATGAAACACTCTTTTTGTAGAAAATGCAAGTGGAGATTCGGAGCGCTAATTGGGTAATAGTGGAAAAAGGAATGTCTTCAAATATAAACTACACAGAATCATTCGGTGAAACTTGTTTCTGATCTGTGCATTCAGCTAACAGAGTTAAACCATACTTTTGATTGAGCAGATCTGAACACTCTTTCTGTAGAAAATGCAACTGGACATTTGGAGCGCTAAGAGCGTAGTAGTGGAAAAAGGAATATATTCAAATATAAACTACACAGAAGCATTCTGTGAAACTTCTTTCTGATCTGAGCATTCAGCTAACAGAGTTAAACCATACTTTTGATTGAGCAGTTTTGAAACACTCTGTCTGTAGAAAATGCAACTGGACATTCGTAGCGCTAAGTGGGTAATAGTGGAAAAAAGAATATGTTCAAATATAAACTACACAGAAGCATTGTATGATACTTCTTTCTGTTCTGTGCATTCAACTAACAGAGTTGAACCTTACTTTTGATTGAGCCTTTCTGAAACACTCTTTCTGTAGAAACTGCAATTGGACATTCTGAGCGCAAAGAGGCGTATATTGGGAAAAATAATATCTTCAAATAAAAACTACACAGAAGCATTGTGTGAAACTTATTTCTGATATGTTCATTAAGCTAACAGAGTTAAACCATACTTTTCATTGCGCAGTTCTGAACACTCTTTCTGTAGAAAATGCAAGTGGACATTCGGAGCGCTAAGAGGGTAATAGTGGAAAAAGGAATATATTCAAATATAAACTACACAGTAGCATTCTGTGAAAATTCTTTCTGTTCTGTGCATTCAACTAACAGAGTTGAACCTTACTTTTGATTGAGCCGTTCTGAAACACTCTTTCTGTAGAAACTGCAATTGGACATGCTAAGCGCTAAGAGGCCTACATTGGGAAAAAGAATATCTTCAAATAAAAACTACACAGATGCATTCTGTGAAACTTATTTCTGATCTGTAAATTCAGTTAACAGAGATAAAACATATTTTTGATTGAGCAGTTATGAAACACTCTTTTTGTAGAAAATGCAAGTGGAGATTCCGAGCGCTAAGAGGGTAATAGTGGAAAAAGGAATGTCTTCAAATATAAACTACACAGAATCATTCGGTGAAACTTCTTTCTGATCTGTGCATTCAGCAAACAGAGTTAAACCATACTTTTGATTGAGCAGATCTGAACACTCTTTCTGTAGAAAATACAACTGGACATTTGGAGCGTTAAGAGCGTATTAGTGGAAAAAGGAATATATTCAAATATAAACTACACAGAAGCATTCTGTGAAACTTCTTTCTGATCTGAGCATTCAGCTAACAGAGTTAAACCATACTTTTGATTGAGCAGTTTTGAAAAACTCTGTCTGTAGAAAATGCAACTGGACATTCGTAGCGCTAAGTGGGTAATAGTGGAAAAAAGAATATGTTCAAATATAAACTACACAGAAGCACTGTATGAAACTTCTTTCTGTTCTGTGCATTCAACTAACAGAGTTGAACCTTACTTTTGATTGAGCCGTTCTGAAACACTCTTTCTGAAGAAACTGCAATTGGACATTCTGAGTGCTAGGAGGCCTATTTTGGGAAAAAGAATGTCTACAAATAAAAACTACACAGAAGAATTGTGTGAAACTTCCTTCTGATCTGTTTGTTCAACTAAAAGAGTTGAACCTTAGTTTTGATTGAGCCGTTCTGAAACACTCTTTCTTTAGAAAATGCAAGTGGAGATTCGGAGTGCTAAGAGGGTAATGGTGGAAAAAGAAATGTCTCCAAATATAAACTACACAGAATCATTCTGTGAAACTTCTTTCTGATCTGTGCATTCAGCTAACAGAGTTAAACCATACTTTTGATTGAGCAGATCTGAACACTCTTTCTGTAGAAAATGCAACTGGACATTTGGAGCGCTAAGAGAGTAGTAGTGGAAAAAGGAATATATTCAAATATAAACTACCCAGAAGCATTCTGTGAAACTTCTTTCTGATCTGAGCATTCAGCTAACAGAGTTAAACCATACTTTTGATTGAGCAGTTTTGAAACACTCTGTCTGTAGAAAAATGCAACTGGACATTCGTAGCGCTAAGTGGGTAATAATGGAAAAAAGAATATGTTCAAATATAAACTACACAGAAGCATTGTATGAAACTACTTTCTGTTCTGTGCATTCAACTAACAGAGTTGAAACTTACTTTTGATTGAGCCTTTCTGAAACACTCTTTCTGTAGAAACTGCAATTGGACATACTGAGCGCTAAGAGGCCTCTATTGGGAAAAATAATATCTTCAAATAAAAACTACACAGAAGCATTGTGTGAAACTTATTTCTGATATGTTCATTAAGCTAACAGAGTTAAACCATACTTTTGATTGCGCAGTTCTGAACACTCTTTCTGTAGAAAATGCAAGTGGACATTCGGAGCGCTAAGAGGGTAATAGTGGAAAAAGGAATATATTCAAATATAAACTACACAGTAGCATTCTGTGAAAATTCTTTCTGTTCTGTGCATTCAACTAACAGAGTTGAACCTTACTTTTGATTGAGCCGTTCTGAAACACTCTTTCTGTAGAAACTGCAATTGGACATGCTGAGCGCTAAGAGGCCTACATTGGGAAAAAGAATATCTTCAAATAAAAACTACACAGATGCATTCTGTGAAACTTATTTCTGATCTGTAAATTCAGTTAACAGAGATAAAACATATTTTTGGTTGAGCAGTTATGAAACACTCTTTTTGTAGAAAATGCAAGTGGAGATTCGGAGCGCTAAGAGGGTAATAGTGGAAAAAGGAATGTCTTCAAATATAAACTACACAGAATCATTCGGTGAAACTTCTTTCTGATCTGTGCATTCAGCTAACAGAGTTAAACCATACTTTTGATTGAGCAGATCTGAACACTCTTTCTGTAGAAAATGCAACTGGACATTTGGAGCGCTAAGAGCGTAGTAGTGGAAAAAGGAATATATTCAAATATAAACTTCACAGAAGCATTCTGTGAAACTTCTTTCTGATCTGAGCATTCAGCTAACAGAGTTAAACAATACTTTTGATTGAGCAGTTTTGAAACACTCTGTCTGTAGAAAATGCAACTGGACATTCGTAGCGCTAAGTGGGTAATAGTGGAAAAAAGAATATGTTCAAATATAAACTACACAGAAGCATTGTATGAAACTTCTTTCTGTTCTGTGCATTCAACTAACAGAGTTGAACCTTACTTTTGATTGAGCCGTTCTGAAACACTCTTTCTGTAGAAACTGCAATTGGACATTCTGAGCGCTAAGAGGCCTATATTGGGAAAATGAATATCTACAAATAAAAACTACACAGAAGAATTGTGTGAAACTTCTTTCTGTTCTGTTTGTTCAACTAAAAGAGTTGAACCTTAGTTTTGATTGAGCCGTTCTGAAACACTCTTTCTGTACAAAATGCAAGTGGAGATTCGGAGCGCTAAGAGGGTAATAGTGGAAAAAGGAATGTCTCCAAATATGAACTACACAGAATAATTCTGTGAAACTTCTTTCTCATCTGTGCATTCAGCTAACAGTGTTAAACCATACTTTTGATTGAGCAGATCTGAACACTCTTTCTGTAGAAAATGCAACTGGACATTTGGAGCGCTAAGAGAGTAGTAGTGGAAAAAGGAATATATTCAAATATAAACTACACAGAAGCATTCTGTGAAACTTCTTTCTGATCTGAGCATTCAGCTAACAGAGATAAACCATACTTTTGATTGAGCAGTTTTGAAACACTCTGTCTGTAGAAAATGCAACTGGACATTCGTAGCGCTAAGTGGGTAATAATGGAAAAAAGAATATGTTCAAATATAAACTACACAGAAGCATTGTATGAAACTACTTTCTGTTCTGTGCATTCAACTAACAGGGTTGAACCTTACTTTTGATTGAGCCTTTCTGAAACACTCTTTCTGTAGAAACTGCAATTGGACATTCTGAGCGCTAAGAGGCCTCTATTGGGAAAAATAATATCTTCAAATAAAAACTACACAGAATCATTGTGTGAAACTTATTTCTGATATGTTCATTAAGCTAACAGAGTTAAACCACACTTTTGATTGCGCAGTTCTGAACACTCTTTCTGTAGAAAATGCAAGTGGACATTCGGAGCGCTAAGAGGTTAATAGTGGAAAAAGGAATATATTCAAATATAAACTACACAGTAGCATTCTGTGAAAATTCTTTCTGTTCTGTGCATTCAACTAACAGAGTTGAACCTTACTTTTGATTGAGCCGTTCTGAAACACTCTTTCTGTAGAAACTGCAATTGGACATGCTAAGCGCTAAGAGGCCTACATTGGGAAAAAGAATATCTTCAAATAAAAACTACACAGATGCATTCTGTGAAACTTATTTCTGATCTGTAAATTCAGTTAACAGAGATAAAACATATTTTTGATTGAGCAGTTATGAAACACTCTTTTTGTAGAAAATGCAAGTGGAGATTCCGAGCGCTAAGAGGGTAATAGTGGAAAAAGGAATGTCTTCAAATATAAACTACACAGAATCATTCGGTGAAACTTCTTTCTGATCTGTGCATTCAGCAAACAGAGTTAAACCATACTTTTGATTGAGCAGATCTGAACACTCTTTCTGTAGAAAATACAACTGGACATTTGGAGCGTTAAGAGCGTATTAGTGGAAAAAGGAATATATTCAAATATAAACTACACAGAAGCATTCTGTGAAACTTCTTTCTGATCTGAGCATTCAGCTAACAGAGTTAAACCATACTTTTGATTGAGCAGTTTTGAAAAACTCTGTCTGTAGAAAATGCAACTGGACATTCGTAGCGCTAAGTGGGTAATAGTGGAAAAAAGAATATGTTCAAATATAAACTACACAGAAGCACTGTATGAAACTTCTTTCTGTTCTGTGCATTCAACTAACAGAGTTGAACCTTACTTTTGATTGAGCCGTTCTGAAACACTCTTTCTGAAGAAACTGCAATTGGACATTCTGAGTGCTAGGAGGCCTATTTTGGGAAAAAGAATGTCTACAAATAAAAACTACACAGAAGAATTGTGTGAAACTTCCTTCTGATCTGTTTGTTCAACTAAAAGAGTTGAACCTTAGTTTTGATTGAGCCGTTCTGAAACACTCTTTCTTTAGAAAATGCAAGTGGAGATTCGGAGTGCTAAGAGGGTAATGGTGGAAAAAGAAATGTCTCCAAATATAAACTACACAGAATCATTCTGTGAAACTTCTTTCTGATCTGTGCATTCAGCTAACAGAGTTAAACCATACTTTTGATTGAGCAGATCTGAACACTCTTTCTGTAGAAAATGCAACTGGACATTTGGAGCGCTAAGAGAGTAGTAGTGGAAAAAGGAATATATTCAAATATAAACTACCCAGAAGCATTCTGTGAAACTTCTTTCTGATCTGAGCATTCAGCTAACAGAGTTAAACCATACTTTTGATTGAGCAGTTTTGAAACACTCTGTCTGTAGAAAAATGCAACTGGACATTCGTAGCGCTAAGTGGGTAATAATGGAAAAAAGAATATGTTCAAATATAAACTACACAGAAGCATTGTATGAAACTACTTTCTGTTCTGTGCATTCAACTAACAGAGTTGAAACTTACTTTTGATTGAGCCTTTCTGAAACACTCTTTCTGTAGAAACTGCAATTGGACATACTGAGCGCTAAGAGGCCTCTATTGGGAAAAATAATATCTTCAAATAAAAACTACACAGAAGCATTGTGTGAAACTTATTTCTGATATGTTCATTAAGCTAACAGAGTTAAACCATACTTTTGATTGCGCAGTTCTGAACACTCTTTCTGTAGAAAATGCAAGTGGACATTCGGAGCGCTAAGAGGGTAATAGTGGAAAAAGGAATATATTCAAATATAAACTACACAGTAGCATTCTGTGAAAATTCTTTCTGTTCTGTGCATTCAACTAACAGAGTTGAACCTTACTTTTGATTGAGCCGTTCTGAAACACTCTTTCTGTAGAAACTGCAATTGGACATGCTGAGCGCTAAGAGGCCTACATTGGGAAAAAGAATATCTTCAAATAAAAACTACACAGATGCATTCTGTGAAACTTATTTCTGATCTGTAAATTCAGTTAACAGAGATAAAACATATTTTTGGTTGAGCAGTTATGAAACACTCTTTTTGTAGAAAATGCAAGTGGAGATTCGGAGCGCTAAGAGGGTAATAGTGGAAAAAGGAATGTCTTCAAATATAAACTACACAGAATCATTCGGTGAAACTTCTTTCTGATCTGTGCATTCAGCTAACAGAGTTAAACCATACTTTTGATTGAGCAGATCTGAACACTCTTTCTGTAGAAAATGCAACTGGACATTTGGAGCGCTAAGAGCGTAGTAGTGGAAAAAGGAATATATTCAAATATAAACTTCACAGAAGCATTCTGTGAAACTTCTTTCTGATCTGAGCATTCAGCTAACAGAGTTAAACAATACTTTTGATTGAGCAGTTTTGAAACACTCTGTCTGTAGAAAATGCAACTGGACATTCGTAGCGCTAAGTGGGTAATAGTGGAAAAAAGAATATGTTCAAATATAAACTACACAGAAGCATTGTATGAAACTTCTTTCTGTTCTGTGCATTCAACTAACAGAGTTGAACCTTACTTTTGATTGAGCCGTTCTGAAACACTCTTTCTGTAGAAACTGCAATTGGACATTCTGAGCGCTAAGAGGCCTATATTGGGAAAATGAATATCTACAAATAAAAACTACACAGAAGAATTGTGTGAAACTTCTTTCTGTTCTGTTTGTTCAACTAAAAGAGTTGAACCTTAGTTTTGATTGAGCCGTTCTGAAACACTCTTTCTGTACAAAATGCAAGTGGAGATTCGGAGCGCTAAGAGGGTAATAGTGGAAAAAGGAATGTCTCCAAATATGAACTACACAGAATAATTCTGTGAAACTTCTTTCTCATCTGTGCATTCAGCTAACAGTGTTAAACCATACTTTTGATTGAGCAGATCTGAACACTCTTTCTGTAGAAAATGCAACTGGACATTTGGAGCGCTAAGAGAGTAGTAGTGGAAAAAGGAATATATTCAAATATAAACTACACAGAAGCATTCTGTGAAACTTCTTTCTGATCTGAGCATTCAGCTAACAGAGATAAACCATACTTTTGATTGAGCAGTTTTGAAACACTCTGTCTGTAGAAAATGCAACTGGACATTCGTAGCGCTAAGTGGGTAATAATGGAAAAAAGAATATGTTCAAATATAAACTACACAGAAGCATTGTATGAAACTACTTTCTGTTCTGTGCATTCAACTAACAGGGTTGAACCTTACTTTTGATTGAGCCTTTCTGAAACACTCTTTCTGTAGAAACTGCAATTGGACATTCTGAGCGCTAAGAGGCCTCTATTGGGAAAAATAATATCTTCAAATAAAAACTACACAGAATCATTGTGTGAAACTTATTTCTGATATGTTCATTAAGCTAACAGAGTTAAACCACACTTTTGATTGCGCAGTTCTGAACACTCTTTCTGTAGAAAATGCAAGTGGACATTCGGAGCGCTAAGAGGTTAATAGTGGAAAAAGGAATATATTCAAATATAAACTACACAGTAGCATTCTGTGAAAATTCTTTCTGTTCTGTGCATTCAACTAACAGAGTTGAACCTTACTTTTGATTGAGCCGTTCTGAAACACTCTTTCTGTAGAAACTGCAATTGGACATGCTAAGCGCTAAGAGGTCTACATTGGGAAAAAGAATATGTTCAAATAAAAACTACACAGATGCATTCTGTGAAACTTATTTCTGATCTGTAAATTCAGTTAACAGAGATAAAACATATTTTTGATTGAGCAGTTATGAAACACTCTTTTTGTAGAAAATGCAAGTGGAGATTCGTAGCGCTAAGAGGGTAATAGTGGAAAAAGGAATGTCTTCAAATATAAACTACACAGAATCATTCGGTGAAACTTCTTTCTGATCTGTGCATTCAGCTAACAGAGTTAAACCATACTTTTGATTGAGCATATCTGAACACTCTTTCTGTAGAAAATGCAACTGGACATTTGGAGCGCTAAGAGCGTAGTAGTGGAAAAAGGAATATATTCAAATATAAACTACACAGAAGCATTCTGTGAAACTTCTTTCTGATCTGAGCATTCAGCTAACAGAGTTAAACCATACTTTTGATTGAGCAGTTTTGAAACACTCTGTCTGTAGAAAATGCAACTGGACATTCGTAGCGCTAAGTGGGTAATAGTGGAAAAAAGAATATGTTCAAATATAAACTACACTGAAGCATTGTATGAAACTTCTTTCTGTTCTGTGCATTCAACTAACAGAGTTGAACCTTACTTTTGATTGAGCCATTCTGAAACACTCTTTCTGTAGAAACTGCAATTGGACATTCTGAGCGCTAAGAGGCCTATATTGGGAAAAAGAATGTCTACAAATAAAAACTACACAGAAGAATTGTGTGAAACTTATTTCTGTTCTGTTTGTTCAACTAAAAGAGTTGAACCTTAGTTTTGATTGAGCCGTTCTGAAACACTCTTTCTGTAGAAAATGCAAGTGGAGATTCGGAGCGCTAAGAGGGTAATAGTGGAAAAAGGAATGCCTCCAAATATAAACTACAGAGAATCATTCTGTGAAACTTCTTTCTGATCTGTGCATTCAGCTAACAGAGTTAAACCATACTTTTGATTGAGCAGATCTGAACACTCTTTCTGTAGAAATTGCAACTGGACATTTGGAGCGCTAAGAGAGTAGTAGTGGAAAAAGGAATATATTCAAATATAAACTACACAGAAGCATTCTGTGAAACTTCTTTCTGATCTGAGCATTCAGCTAACAGAGTTAAACCATACTTTTGATTGAGCAGTTTTGAAACACTCTGTCTGTAGAAAATGCAACTGGACATTCGTAGCGCTAAGTGGGTAATAGTGGAAAAAAGAATATGTTCAAATATAAACTACACAGAAGCATTGTATGAAACTTCTTTCTGTTCTGTGCATTCAACTAACAGAGTTGAACCTGACTTTTGATTGAGCCTTTCTGAAACACTCTTTCTGTAGAAACTGCAATTGGACATTCTGAGCGCTAAGAGGCCTATATTGGGAAAAATAATATCTTCAAATAAAAACTACACAGAAGCATTGTGTGAAACTTATTTCTGATATGTTCATTAAGCTAACAGAGTTAAACCATACTTTTGATTGCGCAGTTCTGAACACTCTTTCTGTAGAAAATGCAAGTGGACATTCGGAGCGCTAAGAGGGTAATAGTGGAAAAAGGAATATATTCAAATATAAACTACACAGTAGCATTCTGTGAAAATTCTTTCTGTTCTGTGCATTCAACTAACAGAGTTGAACCTTACTTTTGATTGAGCCGTTCTGAAACACTCTTTCTGTAGAAACTGCAATTGGACATGCTAAGCGCTAAGAGGCCTACATTGGGAAAAAGAATATCTTCAAATAAAAACTACACAGATGCATTCTGTGAAACTTATTTCTGATCTGTAAATTCAGTTAACAGAGATAAAACATATTTTTGATTGAGCAGTTATGAAACACTCTTTTTGTAGAAAATGCAAGTGGAGATTCGGAGCGCTAATTGGGTAATAGTGGAAAAAGGAATGTCTTCAAATATAAACTACACAGAATCATTCGGTGAAACTTCTTTCTGATCTGTGCATTCAGCTAACAGAGTTAAACCATACTTTTGATTGAGCAGATCTGAACACTCTTTCTGTAGAAAATGCAACTGGACATTTGGAGCGCTAAGAGCGTAGTAGTGGAAAAAGGAATATATTCAAATATAAACTACACAGAAGCATTCTGTGAAACTTCTTTCTGATCTGAGCATTCAGCTAACAGAGTTAAACCATACTTTTGATTGAGCAGATCTGAACACTCTTTCTGTAGAAATTGCAACTGGACATTTGGAGCGCTAAGAGAGTAGTAGTGGAAAAAGGAATATATTCAAATATAAACTACACAGAAGCATTCTGTGAAACTTCTTTCTGATCTGAGCATTCAGCTAACAGAGTTAAACCATACTTTTGATTGAGCAGTTTTGAAACACTCTGTCTGTAGAAAATGCAACTGGACATTCGTAGCGCTAAGTGGGTAATAGTGGAAAAAAGAATATGTTCAAATATAAACTACACAGAAGCATTGTATGAAACTTCTTTCTGTTCTGTGCATTCAACTAACAGAGTTGAACCTTACTTTTGATTGAGCCGTTCTGAAACACTCTTTCTGAAGAAACTGCAATTGGACATTCTGAGTGCTAGGAGGCCTATTTTGGGAAAAAGAATGTCTACAAATAAAAACTACACAGAAGAATTGTGTGAAACTTCCTTCTGATCTGTTTGTTCAACTAAACGAGTTGAACCTTAGTTTTGATTGAGCCGTTCTGAAACACTCTTTCTTTAGAAAATGCAAGTGGAGATTCGGAGCGCTAAGAGGGTAATGGTGGAAAAAGAAATGTCTCCAAATATAAACTACACAGAATCATTCTGTGAAACTTCTTTCTGATCTGTGCATTCAGCTAACAGAGTTAAACCATACTTTTGATTGAGCAGATCTGAACACTCTTTCTGTAGAAAATGCAACTGGACATTTGGAGCGCTAAGAGAGTAGTAGTGGAAAAAGGAATATATTCAAATATAAACTACCCAGAAGCATTCTGTGAAACTTCTTTCTGATCTGAGCATTCAGCTAACAGAGTTAAACCATACTTTTGATTGAGCAGTTTTGAAACACTCTGTCTGTAGAAAAATGCAACTGGACATTCGTAGCGCTAAGTGGGTAATGATGGAAAAAAGAATATGTTCAAATATAAACTACACAGAAGCATTGTATGAAACTACTTTCTGTTCTGTGCATTCAACTAACAGAGTTGAAACTTACTTTTGATTGAGCCTTTCTGAAACACTCTTTCTGTAGAAACTGCAATTGGACATACTGAGCGCTAAGAGGCCTCTATTGGGAAAAATAATATCTTCAAATAAAAACTACACAGAAGCATTGTGTGAAACTTATTTCTGATATGTTCATTAAGCTAACAGAGTTAAACCATACTTTTGATTGCGCAGTTCTGAACACTCTTTCTGTAGAAAATGCAAGTGGACATTCGGAGCGCTAAGAGGGTAATAGTGGAAAAAGGAATATATTCAAATATAAACTACACAGTAGCATTCTGTGAAAATTCTTTCTGTTCTGTGCATTCAACTAACAGAGTTGAACCTTACTTTTGATTGAGCCGTTCTGAAACACTCTTTCTGTAGAAACTGCAATTGGACATGCTGAGCGCTAAGAGGCCTACATTGGGAAAAAGAATATCTTCAAATAAAAACTACACAGATGCATTCTGTGAAACTTATTTCTGATCTGTAAATTCAGTTAACAGAGATAAAACATATTTTTGGTTGAGCAGTTATGAAACACTCTTTTTGTAGAAAATGCAAGTGGAGATTCGGAGCGCTAAGAGGGTAATAGTGGAAAAAGGAATGTCTTCAAATATAAACTACACAGAATCATTCGGTGAAACTTCTTTCTGATCTGTGCATTCAGCTAACAGAGTTAAACCATACTTTTGATTGAGCAGATCTGAACACTCTTTCTGTAGAAAATGCAACTGGACATTTGGAGCGCTAAGAGCGTAGTAGTGGAAAAAGGAATATATTCAAATATAAACTACACAGAAGCATTCTGTGAAACTTCTTTCTGATCTGAGCATTCAGCTAACAGAGTTAAACAATACTTTTGATTGAGCAGTTTTGAAACACTCTGTCTGTAGAAAATGCAACTGGACATTCGTAGCGCTAAGTGGGTAATAGTGGAAAAAAGAATATGTTCAAATATAAACTACACAGAAGCATTGTATGAAACTTCTTTCTGTTCTGTGCATTCAACTAACAGAGTTGAACCTTACTTTTGATTGAGCCGTTCTGAAACACTCTTTCTGTAGAAACTGCAATTGGACATTCTGAGCGCTAAGAGGCCTCTATTGGGAAAAATAATATCTTCAAATAAAAACTACACAGAATCATTGTGTGAAACTTATTTCTGATATGTTCATTAAGCTAACAGAGTTAAACCATACTTTTGATTGCGCAGTTCTGAACACTCTTTCTGTAGAAAATGCAAGTGGACATTCGGAGCGCTAAGAGGTTAATAGTGGAAAAAGGAATATATTCAAATATAAACTACACAGTAGCATTCTGTGAAAATTCTTTCTGTTCTGTGCATTCAACTAACAGAGTTGAACCTTACTTTTGATTGAGCCGTTCTGAAACACTCTTTCTGTAGAAACTGCAATTGGACATGCTAAGCGCTAAGAGGTCTACATTGGGAAAAAGAATATGTTCAAATAAAAACTACACAGATGCATTCTGTGAAACTTATTTCTGATCTGTAAATTCAGTTAACAGAGATAAAACATATTTTTGATTGAGCAGTTATGAAACACTCTTTTTGTAGAAAATGCAAGTGGAGATTCGTAGCGCTAAGAGGGTAATAGTGGAAAAAGGAATGTCTTCAAATATAAACTACACAGAATCATTCGGTGAAACTTCTTTCTGATCTGTGCATTCAGCTAACAGAGTTAAACCATACTTTTGATTGAGCATATCTGAACACTCTTTCTGTAGAAAATGCAACTGGACATTTGGAGCGCTAAGAGCGTAGTAGTGGAAAAAGGAATATATTCAAATATAAACTACACAGAAGCATTCTGTGAAACTTCTTTCTGATCTGAGCATTCAGCTAACAGAGTTAAACCATACTTTTGATTGAGCAGTTTTGAAACACTCTGTCTGTAGAAAATGCAACTGGACATTCGTAGCGCTAAGTGGGTAATAGTGGAAAAAAGAATATGTTCAAATATAAACTACACAGAAGCATTGTATGAAACTTCTTTCTGTTCTGTGCATTCAACTAACAGAGTTGAACCTGACTTTTGATTGAGCCTTTCTGAAACACTCTTTCTGTAGAAACTGCAATTGGACATTCTGAGCGCTAAGAGGCCTATATTGGGAAAAAGAATGTCTACAAATAAAAACTACACAGAAGAATTGTGTGAAACTTATTTCTGTTCTGTTTGTTCAACTAAAAGAGTTGAACCTTAGTTTTGATTGAGCCGTTCTGAAACACTCTTTCTGTAGAAAATGCAAGTGGAGATTCGGAGCGCTAAGAGGGTAATAGTGGAAAAAGGAATGCCTCCAAATATAAACTACAGAGAATCATTCTGTGAAACTTCTTTCTGATCTGTGCATTCAGCTAACAGAGTTAAACCATACTTTTGATTGAGCAGATCTGAACACTCTTTCTGTAGAAATTGCAACTGGACATTTGGAGCGCTAAGAGAGTAGTAGTGGAAAAAGGAATATATTCAAATATAAACTACACAGAAGCATTCTGTGAAACTTCTTTCTGATCTGAGCATTCAGCTAACAGAGTTAAACCATACTTTTGATTGAGCAGTTTTGAAACACTCTGTCTGTAGAAAATGCAACTGGACATTCGTAGCGCTAAGTGGGTAATAGTGGAAAAAAGAATATGTTCAAATATAAACTACACAGAAGCATTGTATGAAACTTCTTTCTGTTCTGTGCATTCAACTAACAGAGTTGAACCTGACTTTTGATTGAGCCTTTCTGAAACACTCTTTCTGTAGAAACTGCAATTGGACATTCTGAGCGCTAAGAGGCCTATATTGGGAAAAATAATATCTTCAAATAAAAACTACACAGAAGCATTGTGTGAAACTTATTTCTGATATGTTCATTAAGCTAACAGAGTTAAACCATACTTTTGATTGCGCAGTTCTGAACACTCTTTCTGTAGAAAATGCAAGTGGACATTCGGAGCGCTAAGAGGGTAATAGTGGAAAAAGGAATATATTCAAATATAAACTACACAGTAGCATTCTGTGAAAATTCTTTCTGTTCTGTGCATTCAACTAACAGAGTTGAACCTTACTTTTGATTGAGCCGTTCTGAAACACTCTTTCTGTAGAAACTGCAATTGGACATGCTAAGCGCTAAGAGGCCTACATTGGGAAAAAGAATATCTTCAAATAAAAACTACACAGATGCATTCTGTGAAACTTATTTCTGATCTGTAAATTCAGTTAACAGAGATAAAACATATTTTTGATTGAGCAGTTATGAAACACTCTTTTTGTAGAAAATGCAAGTGGAGATTCGGAGCGCTAATTGGGTAATAGTGGAAAAAGGAATGTCTTCAAATATAAACTACACAGAATCATTCGGTGAAACTTCTTTCTGATCTGTGCATTCAGCTAACAGCGTTAAACCATACTTTTGATTGAGCAGATCTGAACACTCTTTCTGTAGAAAATGCAACTGGACATTTGGAGCGCTAAGAGCGTAGTAGTGGAAAAAGGAATATATTCAAATATAAACTACACAGAAGCATTCTGTGAAACTTCTTTCTGATCTGAGCATTCAGCTAACAGAGTTAAACCATACTTTTGATTGAGCAGATCTGAACACTCTTTCTGTAGAAATTGCAACTGGACATTTGGAGCGCTAAGAGAGTAGTAGTGGAAAAAGGAATATATTCAAATATAAACTACACAGAAGCATTCTGTGAAACTTCTTTCTGATCTGAGCATTCAGCTAACAGAGTTAAACCATACTTTTGATTGAGCAGTTTTGAAACACTCTGTCTGTAGAAAATGCAACTGGACATTCGTAGCGCTAAGTGGGTAATAGTGGAAAAAAGAATATGTTCAAATATAAACTACACAGAAGCATTGTATGAAACTTCTTTCTGTTCTGTGCATTCAACTAACAGAGTTGAACCTGACTTTTGATTGAGCCTTTCTGAAACACTCTTTCTGTAGAAACTGCAATTGGACATTCTGAGCGCTAAGAGGCCTATATTGGGAAAAATAATATCTTCAAATAAAAACTACACAGAAGCATTGTGTGAAACTTATTTCTGATATGTTCATTAAGCTAACAGAGTTAAACCATACTTTTGATTGCGCAGTTCTGAACACTCTTTCTGTAGAAAATGCAAGTGGACATTCGGAGCGCTAAGAGGGTAATAGTGGAAAAAGGAATATATTCAAATATAAACTACACAGTAGCATTCTGTGAAAATTCTTTCTGTTCTGTGCATTCAACTAACAGAGTTGAACCTTACTTTTGATTGAGCCGTTCTGAAACACTCTTTCTGTAGAAACTGCAATTGGACATGCTAAGCGCTAAGAGGCCTACATTGGGAAAAAGAATATCTTCAAATAAAAACTACACAGATGCATTCTGTGAAACTTATTTCTGATCTGTAAATTCAGTTAACAGAGATAAAACATATTTTTGATTGAGCAGTTATGAAACACTCTTTTTGTAGAAAATGCAAGTGGAGATTCCGAGCGCTAAGAGGGTAATAGTGGAAAAAGGAATGTCTTCAAATATAAACTACACAGAATCATTCGGTGAAACTTCTTTCTGATCTGTGCATTCAGCAAACAGAGTTAAACCATACTTTTGATTGAGCAGATCTGAACACTCTTTCTGTAGAAAATACAACTGGACATTTGGAGCGTTAAGAGCGTATTAGTGGAAAAAGGAATATATTCAAATATAAACTACACAGAAGCATTCTGTGAAACTTCTTTCTGATCTGAGCATTCAGCTAACAGAGTTAAACCATACTTTTGATTGAGCAGTTTTGAAAAACTCTGTCTGTAGAAAATGCAACTGGACATTCGTAGCGCTAAGTGGGTAATAGTGGAAAAAAGAATATGTTCAAATATAAACTACACAGAAGCATTGTATGAAACTTCTTTCTGTTCTGTGCATTCAACTAACAGAGTTGAACCTTACTTTTGATTGAGCCGTTCTGAAACACTCTTTCTGAAGAAACTGCAATTGGACATTCTGAGTGCTAGGAGGCCTATTTTGGGAAAAAGAATGTCTACAAATAAAAACTACACAGAAGAATTGTGTGAAACTTCCTTCTGATCTGTTTGTTCAACTAAAAGAGTTGAACCTTAGTTTTGATTGAGCCGTTCTGAAACACTCTTTCTTTAGAAAATGCAAGTGGAGATTCGGAGCGCTAAGAGGGTAATGGTGGAAAAAGAAATGTCTCCAAATATAAACTACACAGAATCATTCTGTGAAACTTCTTTCTGATCTGTGCATTCAGCTAACAGAGTTAAACCATACTTTTGATTGAGCAGATCTGAACACTCTTTCTGTAGAAAATGCAACTGGACATTTGGAGCGCTAAGAGAGTAGTAGTGGAAAAAGGAATATATTCAAATATAAACTACCCAGAAGCATTCTGTGAAACTTCTTTCTGATCTGAGCATTCAGCTAACAGAGTTAAACCATACTTTTGATTGAGCAGTTTTGAAACACTCTGTCTGTAGAAAAATGCAACTGGACATTCGTAGCGCTAAGTGGGTAATAATGGAAAAAAGAATATGTTCAAATATAAACTACACAGAAGCATTGTATGAAACTACTTTCTGTTCTGTGCATTCAACTAACAGAGTTGAACCTTACTTTTGATTGAGCCTTTCTGAAACACTCTTTCTGTAGAAACTGCAATTGGACATTCTGAGCGCTAAGAGGCTTCTATTGGGAAAAATAATATCTTCAAATAAAAACTACACAGAATCATTGTGTGAAACTTATTTCTGATATGTTCATTAAGCTAACAGAGTTAAACCATACTTTTGATTGCGCAGTTCTGAACACTCTTTCTGTAGAAAATGCAAGTGGACATTCGGAGCGCTAAGAGGTTAATAGTGGAAAAAGGAATATATTCAAATATAAACTACACAGTAGCATTCTGTGAAAATTCTTTCTGTTCTGTGCATTCAACTAACAGAGTTGAACCTTACTTTTGATTGAGCCGTTCTGAAACACTCTTTCTGTAGAAACTGCAATTGGACATGCTAAGCGCTAAGAGGTCTACATTGGGAAAAAGAATATGTTCAAATAAAAACTACACAGATGCATTCTGTGAAACTTATTTCTGATCTGTAAATTCAGTTAACAGAGATAAAACATATTTTTGATTGAGCAGTTATGAAACACTCTTTTTGTAGAAAATGCAAGTGGAGATTCGGAGCGCTAAGAGGGTAATAGTGGAAAAAGGAATGTCTTCAAATATAAACTACACAGAATCATTCGGTGAAACTTCTTTCTGATCTGTGCATTCAGCTAACAGAGTTAAACCATACTTTTGATTGAGCATATCTGAACACTCTTTCTGTAGAAAATGCAACTGGACATTTGGAGCGCTAAGAGCGTAGTAGTGGAAAAAGGAATATATTCAAATATAAACTACACAGAAGCATTCTGTGAAACTTCTTTCTGATCTGAGCATTCAGCTAACAGAGTTAAACCATACTTTTGATTGAGCAGTTTTGAAACACTCTGTCTGTAGAAAATGCAACTGGACATTCGTAGCGCTAAGTGGGTAATAGTGGAAAAAAGAATATGTTCAAATATAAACTACACAGAAGCATTGTATGAAACTTCTTTCTGTTCTGTGCATTCAACTAACAGAGTTGAACCTGACTTTTGATTGAGCCTTTCTGAAACACTCTTTCTGTAGAAACTGCAATTGGACATTCTGAGCGCTAAGAGGCCTATATTGGGAAAAAGAATGTCTACAAATAAAAACTACACAGAAGAATTGTGTGAAACTTATTTCTGTTCTGTTTGTTCAACTAAAAGAGTTGAACCTTAGTTTTGATTGAGCCGTTCTGAAACACTCTTTCTGTAGAAAATGCAAGTGGAGATTCGGAGCGCTAAGAGGGTAATAGTGGAAAAAGGAATGCCTCCAAATATAAACTACAGAGAATCATTCTGTGAAACTTCTTTCTGATCTGTGCATTCAGCTAACAGAGTTAAACCATACTTTTGATTGAGCAGATCTGAACACTCTTTCTGTAGAAATTGCAACTGGACATTTGGAGCGCTAAGAGAGTAGTAGTGGAAAAAGGAATATATTCAAATATAAACTACACAGAAGCATTCTGTGAAACTTCTTTCTGATCTGAGCATTCAGCTAACAGAGTTAAACCATACTTTTGATTGAGCAGTTTTGAAACACTCTGTCTGTAGAAAATGCAACTGGACATTCGTAGCGCTAAGTGGGTAATAGTGGAAAAAAGAATATGTTCAAATATAAACTACACAGAAGCATTGTATGAAACTTCTTTCTGTTCTGTGCATTCAACTAACAGAGTTGAACCTGACTTTTGATTGAGCCTTTCTGAAACACTCTTTCTGTAGAAACTGCAATTGGACATTCTGAGCGCTAAGAGGCCTATATTGGGAAAAATAATATCTTCAAATAAAAACTACACAGAAGCATTGTGTGAAACTTATTTCTGATATGTTCATTAAGCTAACAGAGTTAAACCATACTTTTGATTGCGCAGTTCTGAACACTCTTTCTGTAGAAAATGCAAGTGGACATTCGGAGCGCTAAGAGGGTAATAGTGGAAAAAGGAATATATTCAAATATAAACTACACAGTAGCATTCTGTGAAAATTCTTTCTGTTCTGTGCATTCAACTAACAGAGTTGAACCTTACTTTTGATTGAGCCGTTCTGAAACACTCTTTCTGTAGAAACTGCAATTGGACATGCTAAGCGCTAAGAGGCCTACATTGGGAAAAAGAATATCTTCAAATAAAAACTACACAGATGCATTCTGTGAAACTTATTTCTGATCTGTAAATTCAGTTAACAGAGATAAAACATATTTTTGATTGAGCAGTTATGAAACACTCTTTTTGTAGAAAATGCAAGTGGAGATTCGGAGCGCTAATTGGGTAATAGTGGAAAAAGGAATGTCTTCAAATATAAACTACACAGAATCATTCGGTGAAACTTCTTTCTGATCTGTGCATTCAGCTAACAGAGTTAAACCATACTTTTGATTGAGCAGATCTGAACACTCTTTCTGTAGAAAATGCAACTGGACATTTGGAGCGCTAAGAGCGTAGTAGTGGAAAAAGGAATATATTCAAATATAAACTACACAGAAGCATTCTGTGAAACTTCTTTCTGATCTGAGCATTCAGCTAACAGAGTTAAACCATACTTTTGATTGAGCAGATCTGAACACTCTTTCTGTAGAAATTGCAACTGGACATTTGGAGCGCTAAGAGAGTAGTAGTGGAAAAAGGAATATATTCAAATATAAACTACACAGAAGCATTCTGTGAAACTTCTTTCTGATCTGAGCATTCAGCTAACAGAGTTAAACCATACTTCTGATTGAGCAGTTTTGAAACACTCTGTCTGTAGAAAATGCAACTGGACATTCGTAGCGCTAAGTGGGTAATAGTGGAAAAAAGAATATGTTCAAATATAAACTACACAGAAGCATTGTATGAAACTTCTTTCTGTTCTGTGCATTCAACTAACAGAGTTGAACCTGACTTTTGATTGAGCCTTTCTGAAACACTCTTTCTGTAGAAACTGCAATTGGACATTCTGAGCGCTAAGAGGCCTATATTGGGAAAAATAATATCTTCAAATAAAAACTACACAGAAGCATTGTGTGAAACTTATTTCTGATATGTTCATTAAGCTAACAGAGTTAAACCATACTTTTGATTGCGCAGTTCTGAACACTCTTTCTGTAGAAAATGCAAGTGGACATTCGGAGCGCTAAGAGGGTAATAGTGGAAAAAGGAATATATTCAAATATAAACTACACAGTAGCATTCTGTGAAAATTCTTTCTGTTCTGTGCATTCAACTAACAGAGTTGAACCTTACTTTTGATTGAGCCGTTCTGAAACACTCTTTCTGTAGAAACTGCAATTGGACATGCTAAGCGCTAAGAGGCCTACATTGGGAAAAAGAATATCTTCAAATAAAAACTACACAGATGCATTCTGTGAAACTTATTTCTGATCTGTAAATTCAGTTAACAGAGATAAAACATATTTTTGATTGAGCAGTTATGAAACACTCTTTTTGTAGAAAATGCAAGTGGAGATTCGGAGCGCTAATTGGGTAATAGTGGAAAAAGGAATGTCTTCAAATATAAACTACACAGAATCATTCGGTGAAACTTCTTTCTGATCTGTGCATTCAGCTAACAGAGTTAAACCATACTTTTGATTGAGCAGATCTGAACACTCTTTCTGTAGAAAATGCAACTGGACATTTGGAGCGCTAAGAGCGTAGTAGTGGAAAAAGGAATATATTCAAATATAAACTACACAGAAGCATTCTGTGAAACTTCTTTCTGATCTGAGCATTCAGCTAACAGAGTTAAACCATACTTTTGATTGAGCAGTTTTGAAACACTCTGTCTGTAGAAAATGCAACTGGACATTCGTAGCGCTAAGTGGGTAATAGTGGAAAAAAGAATATGTTCAAATATAAACTACACAGAAGCATTGTATGATACTTCTTTCTGTTCTGTGCATTCAACTAACAGAGTTGAACCTTACTTTTGATTGAGCCTTTCTGAAACACTCTTTCTGTAGAAACTGCAATTGGACATTCTGAGCGCAAAGAGGAGTATATTGGGAAAAATAATATCTTCAAATAAAAACTACACAGAAGCATTGTGTGAAACTTATTTCTGATATGTTCATTAAGCTAACAGAGTTAAACCATACTTTTGATTGCGCAGTTCTGAACACTCTTTCTGTAGAAAATGCAAGTGGACATTCGGAGCGCTAAGAGGGTAATAGTGGAAAAAGGAATATATTCAAATATAAACTACACAGTAGCATTCTGTGAAAATTCTTTCTGTTCTGTGCATTCAACTAACAGAGTTGAACCTTACTTTTGATTGAGCCGTTCTGAAACACTCTTTCTGTAGAAACTGCAATTGGACATGCTAAGCGCTAAGAGGCCTACATTGGGAAAAAGAATATCTTCAAATAAAAACTACACAGATGCATTCTGTGAAACTTATTTCTGATCTGTAAATTCAGTTAACAGAGATAAAACATATTTTTGATTGAGCAGTTATGAAACACTCTTTTTGTAGAAAATGCAAGTGGAGATTCCGAGCGCTAAGAGGGTAATAGTGGAAAAAGGAATGTCTTCAAATATAAACTACACAGAATCATTCGGTGAAACTTCTTTCTGATCTGTGCATTCAGCAAACAGAGTTAAACCATACTTTTGATTGAGCAGATCTGAACACTCTTTCTGTAGAAAATACAACTGGACATTTGGAGCGTTAAGAGCGTATTAGTGGAAAAAGGAATATATTCAAATATAAACTACACAGAAGCATTCTGTGAAACTTCTTTCTGATCTGAGCATTCAGCTAACAGAGTTAAACCATACTTTTGATTGAGCAGTTTTGAAAAACTCTGTCTGTAGAAAATGCAACTGGACATTCGTAGCGCTAAGTGGGTAATAGTGGAAAAAAGAATATGTTCAAATATAAACTACACAGAAGCATTGTATGAAACTTCTTTCTGTTCTGTGCATTCAACTAACAGAGTTGAACCTTACTTTTGATTGAGCCGTTCTGAAACACTCTTTCTGAAGAAACTGCAATTGGACATTCTGAGTGCTAGGAGGCCTATTTTGGGAAAAAGAATGTCTACAAATAAAAACTACACAGAAGAATTGTGTGAAACTTCCTTCTGATCTGTTTGTTCAACTAAAAGAGTTGAACCTTAGTTTTGATTGAGCCGTTCTGAAACACTCTTTCTTTAGAAAATGCAAGTGGAGATTCGGAGCGCTAAGAGGGTAATGGTGGAAAAAGAAATGTCTCCAAATATAAACTACACAGAATCATTCTGTGAAACTTCTTTCTGATCTGTGCATTCAGCTAACAGAGTTAAACCATACTTTTGATTGAGCAGATCTGAACACTCTTTCTGTAGAAAATGCAACTGGACATTTGGAGCGCTAAGAGAGTAGTAGTGGAAAAAGGAATATATTCAAATATAAACTACCCAGAAGCATTCTGTGAAACTTCTTTCTGATCTGAGCATTCAGCTAACAGAGTTAAACCATACTTTTGATTGAGCAGTTTTGAAACACTCTGTCTGTAGAAAAATGCAACTGGACATTCGTAGCGCTAAGTGGGTAATAATGGAAAAAAGAATATGTTCAAATATAAACTACACAGAAGCATTGTATGAAACTACTTTCTGTTCTGTGCATTCAACTAACAGAGTTGAACCTTACTTTTGATTGAGCCTTTCTGAAACACTCTTTCTGTAGAAACTGCAATTGGACATTCTGAGCGCTAAGAGGCCTCTATTGGGAAAAATAATATCTTCAAATAAAACTACACAGAATCATTGTGTGAAACTTATTTCTGATATGTTCATTAAGCTAACAGAGTTAAACCATACTTTTGATTGCGCAGTTCTGAACACTCTTTCTGTAGAAAATGCAAGTGGACAGTCGGAGCGCTAAGAGGTTAATAGTGGAAAAAGGAATATATTCAAATATAAACTACACAGTAGCATTCTGTGAAAATTCTTTCTGTTCTGTGCATTCAACTAACAGAGTTGAACCTTACTTTTGATTGAGCCGTTCTGAAACACTCTTTCTGTAGAAACTGCAATTGGACATGCTAAGCGCTAAGAGGTCTACATTGGGAAAAAGAATATGTTCAAATAAAAACTACACAGATGCATTCTGTGAAACTTATTTCTGATCTGTAAATTCAGTTAACAGAGATAAAACATATTTTTGATTGAGCAGTTATGAAACACTCTTTTTGTAGAAAATGCAAGTGGAGATTCGGAGCGCTAAGAGGGTAATAGTGGAAAAAGGAATGTCTTCAAATATAAACTACACAGAATCATTCTGTGAAACTTCTTTCTGATCTGTGCATTCAGCTAACAGAGTTAAACCATACTTTTGATTGAGCAGATCTGAACACTCTTTCTGTAGAAAATGCAACTGGACATTTGGAGCGCTAAGAGCGTAGTAGTGGAAAAAGGAATATATTCAAATATAAACTACACAGAAGCATTCTGTGAAACTTCTTTCTGATCTGAGCATTCAGCTAACAGAGTTAAACCATACTTTTGATTGAGCAGTTTTGAAACACTCTGTCTGTAGAAAATGCAACTGGACATTCGTAGCGCTAAGTGGGTAATAGTGGAAAAAAGAATATGTTCAAATATAAACTACACAGAAGCATTGTATGAAACTCCTTTCTGTTCTGTGCATTCAACTAACAGAGTTGAACCTTACTTTTGACTGAGCCGTTCTGAAACACTCTTTCTGTAGAAACTGCAATTGGACATTCTGAGCGCTAAGAGGCCTATATTGGGAAAAAGAATGTCTACAAATAAAAACTACACAGAAGAATTGTGTGAAACTTCTTTCTGTTCTGTTTGTTCAACTAAAAGAGTTGAACCTTAGTTTTGATTGAGCCGTTCTGAAACACTCTTTCTGTAGAAAATGCAAGTGGAGATTCGGAGCGCTAAGAGGGTAATAGTGGAAAAAGGAATGTCTCCAAATATAAACTACACAGAATCATTCTGTGAAACTTCTTTCTGATCTGTGCATTCAGCTAACAGAGTTAAACCATACTTTTGATTGAGCAGATCTGAACACTCTTTCTGTAGAAATTGCAACTGGACATTTGGAGCGCTAAGAGAGTAGTAGTGGAAAAAGGAATATATTCAAATATAAACTACACAGAAGCATTCTGTGAAACTTCTTTCTGATCTGAGCATTCAGCTAACAGAGTTAAACCATACTTTTGATTGAGCAGTTTTGAAACACTCTGTCTGTAGAAAATGCAACTGGACATTCGTAGCGCTAAGTGGGTAATAGTGGAAAAAAGAATATGTTCAAATATAAACTACACAGAAGCATTGTATGAAACTTCTTTCTGTTCTGTGCATTCAACTAACAGAGTTGAACCTGACTTTTGATTGAGCCTTTCTGAAACACTCTTTCTGTAGAAACTGCAATTGGACATTCTGAGCGCTAAGAGGCCTATATTGGGAAAAATAATATCTTCAAATAAAAACTACACAGAAGCATTGTGTGAAACTTATTTCTGATATGTTCATTAAGCTAACAGAGTTAAACCATACTTTTGATTGCGCAGTTCTGAACACTCTTTCTGTAGAAAATTCAAGTGGACATTCGGAGCGCTAAGAGGGTAATAGTGGAAAAAGGAATATATTCAAATAAAAACTACACAGTAGCATTCTGTGAAAATTCTTTCTGTTCTGTGCATTCATCTAACAGAGTTGAACCTTACTTTTGATTGAGCCGTTCTGAAACACTCTTTCTGTAGAAACTGCAATTGGAAATGCTAAGCGCTAAGAGGCCTACATTGGGAAAAAGAATATCTTCAAATAAAAACTACACAGATGCATTCTGTGAAACTTATTTCTGATTTGTAAATTCAGTTAACAGAGATAAAACATATTTTTGATTGAGCAGTTATGAAACACTCTTTTTGTAGAAAATGCAAGTGGAGATTCGGAGCGCTAAGAGGGTAATAGTGGAAAAAGGAATGTCTTCAAATATAAACTACACAGAATCATTCTGTGAAACTTCTTTCTGATCTGTGCATTCAGCTAACAGAGTTAAACCATTCTTTTGATTGAGCAGATCTGAACACTCTTTCTGTAGAAAATGCAACTGGACATTTGGAGCGCTAAGAGCGTAGTAGTGGAAAAAGGAATATATTCAAATATAAACTACACAGAAGCATTCTGTGAAACTTCTTTCTGATCTGAGCATTCAGCTAACAGAGTTAAACCATACTTTTGATTGAGCAGTTTTGAAACACTCTGTCTGTAGAAAATGCAACTGGACATTCGTAGCGCTAAGTGGGTAATAGTGGAAAAAAGAATATGTTCAAATATAAACTACACAGAAGCATTGTATGAAACTTCTTTCTGTTCTGTGCATTCAACTAACAGAGTTGAACCTTACTTTTGACTGAGCCGTTCTGAAACACTCTTTCTGTAGAACCTGCAATTGGACATTCTGAGCGCTAAGAGGCCTATATTGGGAAAAAGAATGTCTACAAATAAAAACTACACAGAAGAATTGTGTGAAACTTCTTTCTGTTCTGTTTGTTCAACTAAAAGAGTTGAACCTTAGTTTTGATTGAGCCGTTCTGAAACACTCTTTCTGTAGAAAATGCAAGTGGAGATTCGGAGCGCTAAGAGGGTAATAGTGGAATAAGGAATGTCTCCAAATATAAACTACACAGAATCATTCTGTTAAACTTCTTTCTGATCTGTGCATTCAGCTAACAGAGTTAAACCATACTTTTGATTGAGCAGATCTGAACACTCTTTCTGTAGAAATTGCAACTGGACATTTGGAGCGCTAAGAGAGTAGTAGTGGAAAAAGGAATATATTCAAATATAAACTACACAGAAGCATTCTGTGAAACTTCTTTCTGATCTGAGCATTCAGCTAACAGAGTTAAACCATACTTTTGATTGAGCAGTTTTGAAACACTCTGTCTGTAGAAAATGCAACTGGACATTCGTAGCGCTAAGTGGGTAATAGTGGAAAAAAGAATATGTTCAAATATAAACTACACAGAAGCATTGTATGAAACTTCTTTCTGTTCTGTGCATTCAACTAACAGAGTTGAACCTGACTTTTGATTGAGCCTTTCTGAAACACTCTTTCTGTAGAAACTGCAATTGGACATTCTGAGCGCTAAGAGGCCTATATTGGGAAAAATAATATCTTCAAATAAAAACTACACAGAAGCATTGTGTGAAACTTATTTCTGATATGTTCATTAAGCTAACAGAGTTAAACCATACTTTTGATTGCGCAGTTCTGAACACTCTTTCTGTAGAAAATTCAAGTGGACATTCGGAGCGCTAAGAGGGTAATAGTGGAAAAAGGAATATATTCAAATAAAAACTACACAGTAGCATTCTGTGAAAATTCTTTCTGTTCTGTGCATTCATCTAACAGAGTTGAACCTTACTTTTGATTGAGCCGTTCTGAAACACTCTTTCTGTAGAAACTGCAATTGGAAATGCTAAGCGCTAAGAGGCCTACATTGGGAAAAAGAATATCTTCAAATAAAAACTACACAGATGCATTCTGTGAAACTTATTTCTGATTTGTAAATTCAGTTAACAGAGATAAAACATATTTTTGATTGAGCAGTTATGAAACACTCTTTTTGTAGAAAATGCAAGTGGAGATTCGGAGCGCTAAGAGGGTAATAGTGGAAAAAGGAATGTCTTCAAATATAAACTACACAGAATCATTCGGTGAAACTTCTTTCTGATCTGTGCATTCAGCTAACAGAGTTAAACCATACTTTTGATTGAGCAGATCTGAACACTCTTTCTGTAGAAAATGCAACTGGACATTTGGAGCGCTAAGAGCGTAGTAGTGGAAAAAGGAATATATTCAAATATAAACTACACAGAATCATTCTGTGAAACTTCTTTCTGATCTGAGCATTCAGCTAACAGAGTTAAACCATACTTTTGATTGAGCAGTTTTGAAACACTCTGTCTGTAGAAAATGCAACTGGACATTCGTAGCGCTAATTGGGTAATAGTGGAAAAAAGAATATGTTCAAATATAAACTACACAGAAGCATTGTATGAAACTTCTTTCTGTTCTGTGCATTCAACTAACAGAGTTGAACCTTACTTTTGATTGAGCCGTTCTGAAACACTCTTTCTGTAGAAACTGCAATTGGACATTCTGAGCGCTAAGAGGCCTATATTGGGAAAAAGAATGTCTACAAATAAAAACTACACAGAAGAATTGTGTGAAACTTCTTTCTGTTCTGTTTGTTCAACTAAAAGAGTTGAACCTTAGTTTTGATTGAGCCGTTCTGAAACACTCTTTCTGTAGAAAATGCAAGTGGAGATTCGGAGCGCTAAGAGGGTAATAGTGGAAAAAGGAATGTCTCCAAATATAAACTACACAGAATCATTCTGTGAAACTTCTTTCTGATCTGTGCATTCAGCTAACAGAGTTAAACCATACTTTTGATTGAGCAGATCTGAACACTCTTTCTGTAGAAATTGCAACTGGACATTTGGAGCGCTAAGAGAGTAGTAGTGGAAAAAGGAATATATTCAAATATAAACTACACAGAAGCATTCTGTGAAACTTCTTTCTGATCTGAGCATTCAGCTAACAGAGTTAAACCATACTTTTGATTGAGCAGTTTTGAAACACTCTGTCTGTAGAAAATGCAACTGGACATTCGTAGCGCTAAGTGGGTAATAGTGGAAAAAAGAATATGTTCAAATATAAACTACACAGAAGCATTGTATGAAACTCCTTTCTGTTCTGTGCATTCAAATAACAGAGTTGAACCTTACTTTTGATTGAGCCGTTCTGAAACACTCTTTCTGTAGAAACTGCAATTGGACATTCTGAGTGCTAAGAGGCCTATATTGGGAAAAAGAATGTCTACAAATAAAAACTACACAGAAGAATTGTGTGAAACTTCTTTCTGTTCTGTTTGTTCAACTAAAAGATTTGAACCTTAGTTTTGATTGAGCCGTTCTGAAACACTCTTTCTGTAGAAAATGCAAGTGGAGATTCGGAGCGCTAAGAGGGTAATAGTGGAAAAAGGAATGTCTCCAAATATAAACTACACAGAATCATTCTGTGAAACTTCTTTCTGATCTGTGCATTCAGCTAACAGAGTTAAACCATACTTTTGATTGAGCAGATCTGAACACTCTTTCTGTAGAAAATGCAACTGGACATTTGGAGCGCTAAGAGAGTAGTAGTGGAAAAAGGAATATATTCAAATATAAACTACACAGAAGCATTCTGTGAAACTTCTTTCTGATCTGAGCATTCAGCTAACAGAGTTAAACCATACTTTTGATTGAACAGTTTTGAAACACTCTGTCTGTAGAAAATGCAACTGGACATTCGTAGCGCTAAGTGGGTAATAGTGGAAAAAAGAATATGTTCAAATATAAACTACACAGAAGCATTGTATGAAACTTCTTTCTGTTCTGTGCATTCAACTAACAGAGTTGAACCTTACTTCTGATTGAGCCTTTCTGAAACACTCTTTCTGTAGAAACTGCAATTGGACATTCTGAGCGCTAAGAGGCCTCTATTGGGAAAAAAAATATCTTCAAATAAAAACTACACAGAAGCATTGTGTGAAACTTATTTCTGATATGTTCATTAAGCTAACAGAGTTAAACCATACTTTTGATTGCGCAGTTCTGAACACTCTTTCTGTAGAAAATGCAAGTGGACATTCGGAGCGCTAAGAGGGTAATAGTGGAAAAAGGAATATATTCAAATATAAACTACACAGTAGCATTCTGTGAAAATTCTTTCTGTTCTGTGCATTCAACTAACAGAGTTGAATCTTACTTTTGATTGAGCCGTTCTGAAACACTCTTTCTGTAGAAACAGCAATTGGACATGCTAAGCGCTAAGAGGCCTACATTGGGAAAAAGAATATCTTCAAATAAAAACTACACAGATGCATTCTGTGAAACTTATTTCTGATCTGTAAATTCAGTTAACAGAGATAAAACATATTTTTGGTTGAGCAGTTATGAAACACTCTTTTTGTAGAAAATGCAAGTGGAGATTCGGAGCGCTAAGTGGGTAATAGTGGAAAAAGGAATGTCTTCAAATATAAACTACACAGAATCATTCGGTGAAACTTCTTTCTGATCTGTGCATTCAGCTAACAGAGTTAAACCATACTTTTGATTGAGCAGATCTGAACACTCTTTCTGTAGAAAATGCAACTGGACATTTGGAGCGCTAAGAGCGTAGTAGTGGAAAAAGGAATATATTCAAATATAAACTACACAGAAGCATTCTGTGAAACTTCTTTCTGATCTGAGCATTCAGCTAACAGAGTTAAACCATACTTTTGATTGAGCAGTTTTGAAACACTCTGTCTGTAGAAAATGCAACTGGACTTTCTTAGCGCTAAGTGGGTAATAGTGGAAAAAAGAATATGTTCAAATATAAAATACACAGAAGCATTGTATGAAACTTCTTTCTGTTCTGTGCATTCAACTAACAGAGTTGAACCTGACTTTTGATTGAGCCTTTCTGAAACACTCTTTCTGTAGAAACTGCAATTGGACATTCTGAGCGCTAAGAGGCCTATATTGGGAAAAATAATATCTTCAAATAAAAACTACACAGAAGCATTGTGTGAAACTTATTTATGATATGTTCATTAAGCTAACAGAGTTAAACCATACTTTTGATTGCGCAGTTCTGAACACTCTTTCTGTAGAAAATGCAAGTGGACATTCGGAGCGCTAAGAGGGTAATAGTGGAAAAAGGAATATATTCAAATATAAACTACACAGTAGCATTCTGTAAAAATTCTTTCTGTTCTGTGCATTCAACTAACAGAGTTGAACCTTACTTTTGATTGAGCCGTTCTGAAACACTCTTTCTGTAGAATCTGCAATTGGACATGCTAAGCGCTAAGAGGGCTACATTGGGAAAAAGAATATCTTCAAATAAAAACTACACAGATGCATTCTGTGAAACTTATTTCTGATCTGTAAATTCAGTTAACAGAGATAAAACATATTTTTGATTGAGCAGTTATGAAACACTCTTTTTGTAGAAAATGCAAGTGGAGATTCGGAGCGCTAAGAGGGTAATAGTGGAAAAAGGAATGTCTTCAAATATAAACTACACAGAATCATTCGGTGAAACTTCTTTCTGATCTGTGCATTCAGCTAACAGAGTTAAACCATACTTTTGATTGCGCAGTTCTGAACACTCTTTCTGTAGAAAATGCAAATGGACTTTCGGAGCGCAAAGAGGGTAATAGCGGAAAAAGGAATATATTCAAATATAAACTACACAGTAGCATTCTGTAAAAATTCTTTCTGTTCTGTGCATTCAACTAACAGAGTTGAACCTTACTATTGATTGAGCCGTTCTGAAACACTCTTTCTGTAGAAACTGCAATTGGACATGCTAAGCGCTAAGAGGGCTACATTGGGAAAAAGAATATCTTCATATAAAAACTACACAGATGCATTCTGTGAAACTTATTTCTGATCTGTAAATTCAGTTAACAGAGATAAAACATATTTTTGATTGAGCAGTTATGAAACACTCTTTTTGTAGAAAATGCAAGTGGAGATTCGGAGCGCTAAGAGGGTAATAGTGGAAAAAGGAATGTCTTCAAATATAAACTACACAGAATCATTCGGTGAAACTTCTTTCTGATCTGTGCATTCAGCTAACAGAGTTAAACCATACTTTTGATTGAGCAGATCTGAACACTCTTTCTGTAGAAAATGCAACTGGACATTTAGAGCGCTAAGAGCGTAGTAGTGGAAAAAGGAATATATTCAAATATAAACTACACAGAAGCATTCTGTGAAACTTCTTTCTGATCTGAGCATTCAGCTAACAGAGTTAAACCATACTTTTGATTGAGCAGTTTTGAAACACTCTGTCTGTAGAAAATGCAACTGGACATTCGTAGCGCTAAGTGGGTAATAGTGGAAAAAAGAATATGTTCAAATATAAACTACACAGAAGCATTGTATGAAACTCCTTTCTGTTCTGTGCATTCAAATAACAGAGTTGAACCTTACTTTTGATTGAGCCGTTCTGAAACACTCTTTCTGTAGAAACTGCAATTGGACATTCTGAGTGCTAAGAGGCCTATATTGGGAAAAAGAATGTCTACAAATAAAAACTACACAGAAGAATTGTGTGAAACTTCTTTCTGTTCTGTTTGTTCAACTAAAAGATTTGAACCTTAGTTTTGATTGAGCCGTTCTGAAACACTCTTTCTGTAGAAAATGCAAGTGGAGATTCGGAGCGCTAAGAGGGTAATAGTGGAAAAAGGAATGTCTCCAAATATAAACTACACAGAATCATTCTGTGAAACTTCTTTCTGATCTGTGCATTCAGCTAACAGAGTTAAACCATACTTTTGATTGAGCAGATCTGAACACTCTTTCTGTAGAAAATGCAACTGGACATTTGGAGCGCTAAGAGAGTAGTAGTGGAAAAAGGAATATATTCAAATATAAACTACACAGAAGCATTCTGTGAAACTTCTTTCTGATCTGAGCATTCAGCTAACAGAGTTAAACCATACTTTTGATTGAACAGTTTTGAAACACTCTGTCTGTAGAAAATGCAACTGGACATTCGTAGCGCTAAGTGGGTAATAGTGGAAAAAAGAATATGTTCAAATATAAACTACACAGAAGCATTGTATGAAACTTCTTTCTGTTCTGTGCATTCAACTAACAGAGTTGAACCTTACTTCTGATTGAGCCTTTCTGAAACACTCTTTCTGTAGAAACTGCAATTGGACATTCTGAGCGCTAAGAGGCCTCTATTGGGAAAAATAATATCTTCAAATAAAAACTACACAGAAGCATTGTGTGAAACTTATTTCTGATATGTTCATTAAGCTAACAGAGTTAAACCATACTTTTGATTGCGCAGTTCTGAACACTCTTTCTGTAGAAAATGCAAGTGGACATTCGGAGCGCTAAGAGGGTAATAGTGGAAAAAGGAATATATTCAAATATAAACTACACAGTAGCATTCTGTGAAAATTCTTTCTGTTCTGTGCATTCAACTAACAGAGTTGAACCTTACTTTTGATTGAGCCGTTCTGAAACACTCTTTCTGTAGAAACTGCAATTGGACATGCTAAGCGCTAAGAGGCCTACATTGGGAAAAAGAATATCTTCAAATAAAAACTACACAGATGCATTCTGTGAAACTTATTTCTGATCTGTAAATTCAGTTAACAGAGATAAAACATATTTTTGGTTGAGCAGTTATGAAACACTCTTTTTGTAGAAAATGCAAGTGGAGATTCGGAGCGCTAAGTGGGTAATAGTGGAAAAAGGAATGTCTTCAAATATAAACTACACAGAATCATTCGGTGAAACTTCTTTCTGATCTGTGCATTCAGCTAACAGAGTTAAACCATACTTTTGATTGAGCAGATCTGAACACTCTTTCTGTAGAAAATGCAACTGGACATTTGGAGCGCTAAGAGCGTCGTAGTGGAAAAAGGAATATATTCAAATATAAACTACACAGAAGCATTCTGTGAAACTTCTTTCTGATCTGAGCATTCAGCTAACAGAGTTAAACCATACTTTTGATTGAGCAGTTTTGAAACACTCTGTCTGTAGAAAATGCAACTGGACTTTCTTAGCGCTAAGTGGGTAATAGTGGAAAAAAGAATATGTTCAAATATAAACTACACAGAAGCATTGTATGAAACTTCTTTCTGTTCTGTGCATTCAACTAACAGAGTTGAACCTGACTTTTGATTGAGCCTTTCTGAAACACTCTTTCTGTAGAAACTGCAATTGGACATTCTGAGCGCTAAGAGGCCTATATTGGGAAAAATAATATCTTCAAATAAAAACTACACAGAAGCATTGTGTGAAACTTATTTCTGATATGTTCATTAAGCTAACAGAGTTAAACCATACTTTTGATTGCGCAGTTCTGAACACTCTTTCTGTAGAAAATGCAAGTGGACATTCGGAGCGCTAAGAGGGTAATAGTGGAAAAAGGAATATATTCAAATATAAACTACACAGTAGCATTCTGTAAAAATTCTTTCTGTTCTGTGCATTCAACTAACAGAGTTGAACCTTACTTTTGATTGAGCCGTTCTGAAACACTCTTTCTGTAGAAACTGCAATTGGACATGCTAAGCGCTAAGAGGGCTACATTGGGAAAAAGAATATCTTCAAATAAAAACTACACAGATGCATTCTGTGAAACTTATTTCTGATCTGTAAATTCAGTTAACAGAGATAAAACATATTTTTGATTGAGCAGTTATGAAACACTCTTTTTGTAGAAAATGCAAGTGGAGATTCGGAGCGCTAAGAGGGTAATAGTGGAAAAAGGAATGTCTTCAAATATAAACTACACAGAATCATTCGGTGAAACTTCTTTCTGATCTGTGCATTCAGCTAACAGAGTTAAACCATACTTTTGATTGCGCAGTTCTGAACACTCTTTCTGTAGAAAATGCAAATGGACATTCGGAGCGCAAAGAGGGTAATAGCGGAAAAAGGAATATATTCAAATATAAACTACACAGTAGCATTCTGTAAAAATTCTTTCTGTTCTGTGCATTCAACTAACAGAGTTGAACCTTACTATTGATTGAGCCGTTCTGAAACACTCTTTCTGTAGAAACTGCAATTGGACATGCTAAGCGCTAAGAGGGCTACATTGGGAAAAAGAATATCTTCAAATAAAAACTACACAGATGCATTCTGTGAAACTTATTTCTGATCTGTAAATTCAGTTAACAGAGATAAAACATATTTTTGATTGAGCAGTTATGAAACACTCTTTTTGTAGAAAATGCAAGTGGAGATTCGGAGCGCTAAGAGGGTAATAGTGGAAAAAGGAATGTCTTCAAATATAAACTACACAGAATCATTCGGTGAAACTTCTTTCTGATCTGTGCATTCAGCTAACAGAGTTAAACCATACTTTTGATTGAGCAGATCTGAACACTCTTTCTGTAGAAAATGCAACTGGACATTTGGAGCGCTAAGAGAGTAGTAGTGGAAAAAGGAATATATTCAAATATAAACTACACAGAAGCATTCTGTGAAACTTCTTTCTGATCTGAGCATTCAGCTAACAGAGTTAAACCATACTTTTGATTGAACAGTTTTGAAACACTCTGTCTGTAGAAAATGCAACTGGACATTCGTAGCGCTAAGTGGGTAATAGTGGAAAAAAGAATATGTTCAAATATAAACTACACAGAAGCATTGTATGAAACTTCTTTCTGTTCTGTGCATTCAACTAACAGAGTTGAACCTTACTTCTGATTGAGCCTTTCTGAAACACTCTTTCTGTAGAAACTGCAATTGGACATTCTGAGCGCTAAGAGGCCTCTATTGGGAAAAATAATATCTTCAAATAAAAACTACACAGAAGCATTGTGTGAAACTTATTTCTGATATGTTCATTAAGCTAACAGAGTTAAACCATACTTTTGATTGCGCAGTTCTGAACACTCTTTCTGTAGAAAATGCAAGTGGACATTCGGAGCGCTAAGAGGGTAATAGTGGAAAAAGGAATATATTCAAATATAAACTACACAGTAGCATTCTGTGAAAATTCTTTCTGTTCTGTGCATTCAACTAACAGAGTTGAACCTTACTTTTCATTGAGCCGTTCTGAAACACTCTTTCTGTAGAAACTGCAATTGGACATGCTAAGCGCTTTGAGGCCTACATTGGGAAAAAGAATATCTTCAAATAAAAACTACACAGATGCATTCTGTGAAACTTATTTCTGATCTGTAAATTCAGTTAACAGAGATAAAACATATTTTTGGTTGAGCAGTTATGAAACACTCTTTTTGTAGAAAATGCAAGTGGAGATTCGGAGCGCTAAGTGGGTAATAGTGGAAAAAGGAATGTCTTCAAATATAAACTACACAGAATCATTCGGTGAAACTTCTTTCTGATCTGTGCATTCAGCTAACAGAGTTAAACCATACTTTTGATTGAGCAGATCTGAACACTCTTTCTGTAGAAAATGCAACTGGACATTTAGAGCGCTAAGAGCGTAGTAGTGGAAAAAGGAATATATTCAAATATAAACTACACAGAAGCATTCTGTGAAACTTATTTCTGATCTGTAAATTCAGTTAACAGAGTTAAACCATACTTTTGATTGAGCAGTTTTGAAACACTCTGTCTGTAGAAAATGCAACTGGACATTCGTAGCGCTAAGTGGGTAATAGTGGAAAAAAGAATATGTTCAAATATAAACTACACAGAAGCATTGTATGAAACTTCTTTCTGTTCTGTGCATTCAACTAACAGAGTTGAACCTGACTTTTGATTGAGCCTTTCTGAAACACTCTTTCTGTAGAAACTGCAATTGGACATTCTGAGCGCTAAGAGGCCTATATTGGGAAAAATAATATCTTCAAATAAAAACTACACAGAAGCATTGTGTGAAACTTATTTCTGATATGTTCATTAAGCTAACAGAGTTAAACCATACTTTTGATTGCGCAGTTCTGAACACTCTTTCTGTAGAAAATGCAAGTGGACATTCGGAGCGCTAAGAGGGTAATAGTGGAAAAAGGAATATATTCAAATATAAACTACACAGTAGCATTCTGTAAAAATTCTTTCTGTTCTGTGCATTCAACTAACAGAGTTGAACCTTACTTTTGATTGAGCCGTTCTGAAACACTCTTTCTGTAGAAACTGCAATTGGACATGCTAAGCGCTAAGAGGGCTACATTGGGAAAAAGAATATCTTCAAATAAAAACTACACAGATGCATTCTGTGAAACTTATTTCTGATCTGTAAATTCAGTTAACAGAGATAAAACATATTTTTGATTGAGCAGTTATGAAACACTCTTTTTGTAGAAAATGCAAGTGGAGATTCGGAGCGCTAAGAGGGTAATAGTGGAAAAAGGAATGTCTTCAAATATAAACTACACAGAATCATTCGGTGAAACTTCTTTCTGATCTGTGCATTCAGCTAACAGAGTTAAACCATACTTTTGATTGCGCAGTTCTGAACACTCTTTCTGTAGAAAATGCAAATGGACATTCGGAGCGCAAAGAGGGTAATAGCGGAAAAAGGAATATATTCAAATATAAACTACACAGTAGCATTCTGTAAAAATTCTTTCTGTTCTGTGCATTCAACTAACAGAGTTGAACCTTACTATTGATTGAGCCGTTCTGAAACACTCTTTCTGTAGAAACTGCAATTGGACATGCTAAGCGCTAAGAGGGCTACATTGGGAAAAAGAATATCTTCAAATAAAAACTACACAGATGCATTCTGTGAAACTTATTTCTGATATGTAAATTCAGTTAACAGAGATAAAACATATTTTTGATTGAGCAGTTATGAAACACTCTTTTTGTAGAAAATGCAAGTGGAGATTCGGAGCGCTAAGAGGGTAATAGTGGAAAAAGGAATGTCTTCAAATATAAACTACACAGAATCATTCGGTGAAACTTCTTTCTGATCTGTGCATTCAGCTAACAGAGTTAAACCATACTTTTGATTGAGCAGATCTGAACACTCTTTCTGTAGAAAATGCAACTGGACATTTGGAGCGCTAAGAGAGTAGTAGTGGAAAAAGGAATATATTCAAATATAAACTACACAGAAGCATTCTGTGAAACTTCTTTCTGATCTGAGCATTCAGCTAACAGAGTTAAACCATACTTTTGATTGAACAGTTTTGAAACACTCTGTCTGTAGAAAATGCAACTGGACATTCGTAGCGCTAAGTGGGTAATAGTGGAAAAAAGAATATGTTCAAATATAAACTACACAGAAGCATTGTATGAAACTTCTTTCTGTTCTGTGCATTCAACTAACAGAGTTGAACCTTACTTCTGATTGAGCCTTTCTGAAACACTCTTTCTGTAGAAACTGCAATTGGACATTCTGAGCGCTAAGAGGCCTCTATTGGGAAAAATAATATCTTCAAATAAAAACTACACAGAAGCATTGTGTGAAACTTATTTCTGATATGTTCATTAAGCTAACAGAGTTAAACCATACTTTTGATTGCGCAGTTCTGAACACTCTTTCTGTAGAAAATGCAAGTGGACATTCGGAGCGCTAAGAGGGTAATAGTGGAAAAAGGAATATATTCAAATATAAACTACACAGTAGCATTCTGTGAAAATTCTTTCTGTTCTGTGCATTCAACTAACAGAGTTGAACCTTACTTTTCATTGAGCCGTTCTGAAACACTCTTTCTGTAGAAACTGCAATTGGACATGCTAAGCGCTTTGAGGCCTACATTGGGAAAAAGAATATCTTCAAATAAAAACTACACAGATGCATTCTGTGAAACTTATTTCTGATCTGTAAATTCAGTTAACAGAGATAAAACATATTTTTGGTTGAGCAGTTATGAAACACTCTTTTTGTAGAAAATGCAAGTGGAGATTCGGAGCGCTAAGTGGGTAATAGTGGAAAAAGGAATGTCTTCAAATATAAACTACACAGAATCATTCGGTGAAACTTCTTTCTGATCTGTGCATTCAGCTAACAGAGTTAAACCATACTTTTGATTGAGCAGATCTGAACACTCTTTCTGTAGAAAATGCAACTGGACATTTAGAGCGCTAAGAGCGTAGTAGTGGAAAAAGGAATATATTCAAATATAAACTACACAGAAGCATTCTGTGAAACTTATTTCTGATCTGTAAATTCAGTTAACAGAGTTAAACCATACTTTTGATTGAGCAGTTTTGAAACACTCTGTCTGTAGAAAATGCAACTGGACATTCGTAGCGCTAAGTGGGTAATAGTGGAAAAAAGAATATGTTCAAATATAAACTACACAGAAGCATTGTATGAAACTTCTTTCTGTTCTGTGCATTCAACTAACAGAGTTGCACCTGACTTTTGATTGAGCCTTTCTGAAACACTCTTTCTGTAGAAACTGCAATTGGACATTCTGAGCGCTAAGAGGCCTATATTGGGAAAAATAATATCTTCAAATAAAAACTACACAGAAGAATTGTGTGAAACTTATTTCTGATATGTTCATTAAGCTAACAGAGTTAAACCATACTTTTGATTGCGCAGTTCTGAACACTCTTTCTGTAGAAAATGCAAGTGGACATTCGGAGCGCTAAGAGGGTAATAGTGGAAAAAGGAATATATTCAAATATAAACTACACAGTAGCATTCTGTAAAAATTATTTCTGTTCTGTGCATTCAACTAACAGAGTTGAACCTTACTTTTGATTGAGCCGTTCTGAAACACTCTTTCTGTAGAAACTGCAATTGGACATGCTAAGCGCTAAGAGGGCTACATTGGGAAAAACAATATCTTCAAATAAAAACTACACAGATGCATTCTGTGAAACTTATTTCTGATCTGTAAATTCAGTTAACAGAGATAAAACATATTTTTGATTGAGCAGTTATGAAACACTCTTTTTGTAGAAAATGCAAGTGGAGATTCGGAGCGCTAAGAGGGTAATAGTGGAAAAAGGAATGTCTTCAAATATAAACTACACAGAATCATTCGGTGAAACTTCTTTCTGATCTGTGCATTCAGCTAACAGAGTTAAACCATACTTTTGATTGCGCAGTTCTGAACACTCTTTCTGTAGAAAATGCAAATGGACATTTAGAGCGTTAAGAGCGTAGTAGTGGAAAAAGGAATATATTCAAATATAAACTACACAGAAGCATTCTGTGAAACTTCTTTCTGATCTGAGCATTCAGCTAACAGAGTTAAACCATACTTTTGATTGAGCAGTTTTGAAACACTCTGTCTGTAGAAAATGCAACTGGACATTCGTAGCGCTAAATGGGTAATAGTGGAAAAAAGAATATGTTCAAATATAAACTACACAGAAGCATTGTATGAAACTTCTTTCTGTTCTGTGCATTCAACTAACAGAGTTGAACCTTACTTTTGATTGAGCCGTTCTGAAACACTCTTTCTGTAGAAACTGCAATTGGACATTCTGAGCGCTAAGAGGCCTATATTGGGAAAAAGAATGTCTACAAATAAAAACTACACAGAAGAATTGTGTGAAACTTCTTTCTGTTCTGTTTGTTCAACTAAAAGAGTTGAACCTTAGTTTTGATTGAGCCGTTCTGAAACACTCTTTCTGTAGAAAATGCAAGTGGAGATTCGGAGCGCTAAGAGGGTAATAGTGGAAAAAGGAATGTCTCCAAATATAAACTACACAGTATCATTCTGTGAAACTTCTTTCTGATCTGTGCATTCAGCTAACAGAGTTAAACCATACTTTTGATTCAGCAGATCTGAACACTCTTTCTGTAGAAATTGCAACTGGACATTTGGAGCGCTAAGAGAGTAGTAGTGGAAAAAGGAATATATTCAAATATAAACTACACAGAAGCATTCTGTGAAACTTCTTTCTGATCTGAGCATTCAGCTAACAGAGTTAAACCATACTTTTGATTGAGCAGTTTTGAAACACTCTGTCTGTAGAAAATGCAACTGGACATTCGTAGCGCTAAGTGGGTAATAGTGGAAAAAAGAATATGTTCAAATATAAACTACACAGAAGCATTGTATGAAACTTCTTTCTGTTCTGTGCATTCAACTAACAGAGTTGAACCTGACTTTTGATTGAGCCTTTCTGAAACACTCTTTCTGTAGAAACTGCAATTGGACATTCTGAGCGCTAAGAGGCCTATATTGGGAAAAATAATATCTTCAAATAAAAACTACACAGAAGCATTGTGTGAAACTTATTTCTGATATGTTCATTAAGCTAACAGAGTTAAACCATACTTTTGATTGCGCAGTTCTGAACACTCTTTCTGTAGAAAATGCAAGTGGACATTCGGAGCGCTAAGAGGGTAATAGTGGAAAAAGGAATATATTCAAATATAAACTACACAGTAGCATTCTGTAAAAATTCTTTCTGTTCTGTGCATTCAACTAACAGAGTTGAACCTTACTTTTGATTGAGCCGTTCTGAAACACTCTTTCTGTAGAAACTGCAATTGGACATGCTAAGCGCTAAGAGGGCTACATTGGGAAAAAGAATATCTTCAAATAAAAACTACACAGATGCATTCTGTGAAACTTATTTCTGATCTGTAAATTCAGTTAACAGAGATAAAACATATTTTTGATTGAGCAGTTATGAAACACTCTTTTTGTAGAAAATGCAAGTGGAGATTCGGAGCGCTAAGAGGGTAATAGTGGAAAAAGGAATGTCTTCAAATATAAACTACACAGAATCATTCGGTGAAACTTCTTTCTGATCTGTGCATTCAGCTAACAGAGTTAAACCATACTTTTGATTGCGCAGTTCTGAACACTCTTTCTGTAGAAAATGCAAATGGACATTCGGAGCGCAAAGAGGGTAATAGCGGAAAAAGGAATATATTCAAATATAAACTACACAGTAGCATTCTGTAAAAATTCTTTCTGTTCTGTGCATTCAACTAACAGAGTTGAACCTTACTATTGATTGAGCCGTTCTGAAACACTCTTTCTGTAGAAACTGCAATTGGACATGCTAAGCGCTAAGAGGGCTACATTGGGAAAAAGAATATCTTCAAATAAAAACTACACAGATGCATTCTGTGAAACTTATTTCTGATCTGTAAATTCAGTTAACAGAGATAAAACATATTTTTGATTGAGCAGTTATGAAACACTCTTTTTGTAGAAAATGCAAGTGGAGATTCGGAGCGCTAAGAGGGTAATAGTGGAAAAAGGAATGTCTTCAAATATAAACTACACAGAAACATTCGGTGAAACTTTTTTCTGATCTGTGCATTCAGCTAACAGAGTTAAACCATACTTTTGATTGAGCAGATCTGAACACTCTTTCTGTAGAAAATGCAACTGGACATTTAGAGCGCTAAGAGGGTAGTAGTGGAAAAAGGAATATATTCAAATATAAACTACACAGAAGCATTCTGTGAAACTTCTTTCTGATCTGAGCATTCAGCTAACAGAGTTAAACCATACTTTTGATTGAGCAGTTTTGAAACACTCTGTCTGTAGAAAATGCAACTGCACATTCGTAGCGCTAAGTGGGTAATAGTGGAAAAAAGAATATGTTCAAATATAAACTACACAGAAGCATTGTATGAAACGCCTTTCTGTTCTGTGCATTCAACTAACAGAGTTGAACCTTACTTTTGATTGAGCCGTTCTGAAACACTCTTTCTGTAGAAACTGCAAATGGACATTCTGAGTGCTAAGAGGCCTATATTGGGAAAAAGAATGTCTACAAATAAAAACTACACAGAAGAATTGTGTGAAACTTCTTTCTGTTCTGTTTGTTCAACTAAAAGAGTTGAACCTTAGTTTTGATTGAGCCGTTCTGAAACACTCTTTCTGTAGAAAATGCAATTGGAGATTCGGAGCGCTAAGAGGGTAATAGTGGAAAAAGGAATGTCTCCAAATATAAACTACACAGAATCATTCTGTGAAACTTCTTTCTGATCTGTGCATTCAGCTAACAGAGTTAAACCATACTTTTGATTGAGCAGATCTGAACACTCTTTCTGTAGAAAATGCAACTGGACATTTGGAGCGCTAAGAGAGTAGTAGTGGAAAAAGGAATATATTCAAATATAAACTACACAGAAGCATTCTGTGAACCTTCTTTCTGATCTGAGCATTCAGCTAACAGAGTTAAACCATACTTTTGATTGAGCAGTTTTGAAACACTCTGTCTGTAGAAAATGCAACTGGACATTCGTAGCGCTAAGTGGGTAATAGTGGAAAAAAGAATATGTTCAAATATAAACTACACAGAAGCATTGTATGAAACTTCTTTCTGTTCTGTGCATTCAACTAACAGAGTTGAACCTGACTTTTGATTGAGCCTTTCTGAAACACTCTTTCTGTAGAAACTGCAATTGGACATTCTGAGCGCTAAGACGCCTATATTGGGAAAAATAATATCTTCAAATAAAAACTACACAGAAGCATTGTGTGAAACTTATTTCTGATATGTTCATTAAGCTAACAGAGGTAAACCATACTTTTGATTGCGCAGTTCTGAACACTCTTTCTGTAGAAAATGCAAGTGGACATTCGGAGCGCTAAGAGGGTAATAGCGGAAAAAGGAATATATTCAAATATAAACTACACAGTAGCATTCTGTAAAAATTCTTTCTGTTCTGTGCATTCAACTAACAGAGTTGAACCTTACTTTTGATTGAGCCGTTCTGAAACACTCTTTCTGTAGAAACTGCAATTGGACATGCTAAGCGCTAAGAGGGCTACATTGGGAAAAAGAATATCTTCAAATAAAAACTACACAGATGCATTCTGTGAAACTTATTTCTGATCTGTAAATTCAGTTAACAGAGATAAAACATATTTTTGATTGAGCAGTTATGAAACACTCTTTTTGTAGAAAATGCAAGTGGAGATTCGGAGCGCTAAGAGGGTAATAGTGGAAAAAGGAATGTCTTCAAATATAAACTACACAGAATCATTCGGTGAAACTTCTTTCTGATCTGTGCATTCAGCTAACAGAGTTAAACCATACTTTTGATTGAGCAGATCTGAACACTCTTTCTGTAGAAAATGCAACTGGACATTTAGAGCGCTAAGAGCGTAGTAGTGGAAAAAGGAATATATTCAAATATAAACTACACAGAAGCATTCTGTGAAACTTCTTTCTGATCTGAGCATTCAGCTAACAGAGTTAAACCATACTTTTGATTGAGCAGTTTTGAAACACTCTGTCTGTAGAAAATGCAACTGGACATTCGTAGCGCTAAGTGGGTAATAGTGGAAAAAAGAATATGTTCAAATATAAACTACACAGAAGCATTGTATGAAACTCCTTTCTGTTCTGTGCATTCAAATAACAGAGTTGAACCTTACTTTTGATTGAGCCGTTCTGAAACACTCTTTCTGTAGAAACTGCAATTGGACATTCTGAGTGCTAAGAGGCCTATATTGGGAAAAAGAATGTCTACAAATAAAAACTACACAGAAGAATTGTGTGAAACTTCTTTCTGTTCTGTTTGTTCAACTAAAAGATTTGAACCTTAGTTTTGATTGAGCCGTTCTGAAACACTCTTTCTGTAGAAAATGCAAGTGGAGATTCGGAGCGCTAAGAGGGTAATAGTGGAAAAAGGAATGTCTCCAAATATAAACTACACAGAATCATTCTGTGAAACTTCTTTCTGATCTGTGCATTCAGCTAACAGAGTTAAACCATACTTTTGATTGAGCAGATCTGAACACTCTTTCTGTAGAAAATGCAACTGGACATTTGGAGCGCTAAGAGAGTAGTAGTGGAAAAAGGAATATATTCAAATATAAACTACACAGAAGCATTCTGTGAAACTTCTTTCTGATCTGAGCATTCAGCTAACAGAGTTAAACCATACTTTTGATTGAACAGTTTTGAAACACTCTGTCTGTAGAAAATGCAACTGGACATTCGTAGCGCTAAGTGGGTAATAGTGGAAAAAAGAATATGTTCAAATATAAACTACACAGAAGCATTGTATGAAACTTCTTTCTGTTCTGTGCATTCAACTAACAGAGTTGAACCTTACTTCTGATTGAGCCTTTCTGAAACACTCTTTCTGTAGAAACTGCAATTGGACATTCTGAGCGCTAAGAGGCCTCTATTGGGAAAAATAATATCTTCAAATAAAAACTACACAGAAGCATTGTGTGAAACTTATTTCTGATATGTTCATTAAGCTAACAGAGTTAAACCATACTTTTGATTGCGCAGTTCTGAACACTCTTTCTGTAGAAAATGCAAGTGGACATTCGGAGCGCTAAGAGGGTAATAGTGGAAAAAGGAATATATTCAAATATAAACTACACAGTAGCATTCTGTGAAAATTCTTTCTGTTCTGTGCATTCAACTAACAGAGTTGAACCTTACTTTTGATTGAGCCGTTCTGAAACACTCTTTCTGTAGAAACTGCAATTGGACATGCTAAGCGCTAAGAGGCCTACATTGGGAAAAAGAATATCTTCAAATAAAAACTACACAGATGCATTCTGTGAAACTTATTTCTGATCTGTAAATTCAGTTAACAGAGATAAAACATATTTTTGATTGAGCAGTTATGAAACACTCTTTTTGTAGAAAATGCAAGTGGAGATTCGGAGCGCTAAGAGGGTAATAGTGGAAAAAGGAATGTCTTCAAATATAAACTACACAGAAACATTCGGTGAAACTTTTTTCTGATCTGTGCATTCAGCTAACAGAGTTAAACCATACTTTTGATTGAGCAGATCTGAACACTCTTTCTGTAGAAAATGCAACTGGACATTTAGAGGGCTAAGAGCGTAGTAGTGGAAAAAGGAATATATTCAAATATAAACTACACAGAAGCATTCTGTGAAACTTCTTTCTGATCTGAGCATTCAGCTAACAGAGTTAAACCATACTTTTGATTGAGCAGTTTTGAAACACTCTGTCTGTAGAAAATGCAACTGCACATTCGTAGCGCTAAGTGGGTAATAGTGGAAAAAAGAATATGTTCAAATATAAACTACACAGAAGCATTGTATGAAACGCCTTTCTGTTCTGTGCATTCAACTAACAGAGTTGAACCTTACTTTTGATTGAGCCGTTCTGAAACACTCTTTCTGTAGAAACTGCAAATGGACATTCTGAGTGCTAAGAGGCCTATATTGGGAAAAAGAATGTCTACAAATAAAAACTACACAGAAGAATTGTGTGAAACTTCTTTCTGTTCTGTTTGTTCAACTAAAAGAGTTGAACCTTAGTTTTGATTGAGCCGTTCTGAAACACTCTTTCTGTAGAAAATGCAAGTGGAGATTCGGAGCGCTAAGAGGGTAATAGTGGAAAAAGGAATGTCTCCAAATATAAACTACACAGAATCATTCTGTGAAACTTCTTTCTGATCTGTGCATTCAGCTAACAGAGTTAAACCATACTTTTGATTGAGCAGATCTGAACACTCTTTCTGTAGAAAATGCAACTGGACATTTGGAGCGCTAAGAGAGTAGTAGTGGAAAAAGGAATATATTCAAATATAAACTACACAGAAGCATTCTGTGAAACTTCTTTCTGATCTGAGCATTCAGCTAACAGAGTTAAACCATACTTTTGATTGAACAGTTTTGAAACACTCTGTCTGTAGAAAATGCAACTGGACATTCGTAGCGCTAAGTGGGTAATAGTGGAAAAAAGAATATGTTCAAATATAAACTACACAGAAGCATTGTATGAAACTTCTTTCTGTTCTGTGCATTCAACTAACAGAGTTGAACCTTACTTCTGATTGAGCCTTTCTGAAACACTCTTTCTGTAGAAACTGCAATTGGACATTCTGAGCGCTAAGAGGCCTCTATTGGGAAAAATAATATCTTCAAATAAAAACTACACAGAAGCATTGTGTGAAACTTATTTCTGATATGTTCATTAAGCTAACAGAGTTAAACCATACTTTTGATTGCGCAGTTCTGAACACTCTTTCTGTAGAAAATGCAAGTGGACATTCGGAGCGCTAAGAGGGTAATAGTGGAAAAAGGAATATATTCAAATATAAACTACACAGTAGCATTCTGTGAAAATTCTTTCTGTTCTGTGCATTCAACTAACAGAGTTGAACCTTACTTTTGATTGAGCCGTTCTGAAACACTCTTTCTGTAGAAACTGCAATTGGACATGCTAAGCGCTTAGAGGCCTACATTGGGAAAAAGAATATCTTCAAATAAAAACTACACAGATGCATTCTGTGAAACTTATTTCTGATCTGTAAATTCAGTTAACAGAGATAAAACATATTTTTGGTTGAGCAGTTATGAAACACTCTTTTTGTAGAAAATGCAAGTGGAGATTCGGAGCGCTAAGAGGGTAATAGTGGAAAAAGGAATGTCTTCAAATATAAACTACACAGAATCATTCGGTGAAACTTCTTTCTGATCTGTGCATTCAGCTTACAGAGTTAAACCATACTTTTGATTGAGCAGATCTGAACACTCTTTCTGTAGAAAATGCAACTGGACATTTAGAGCGCTAAGAGCGTAGTAGTGGAAAAAGGAATATATTCAAATATAAACTACACAGAAGCATTCTGTGAAACTTATTTCTGATCTGTAAATTCAGTTAACAGAGTTAAACCATACTTTTGATTGAGCAGTTTTGAAACACTGTCTGTAGAAAATGCAACTGGACTTTCGTAGCGCTAAGTGGGTAATAGTGGAAAAAAGAATATGTTCAAATATAAACTACACAGAAGCATTGTATGAAACTTCTTTCTGTTCTGTGCATTCAACTAACAGAGTTGAACCTGACTTTTGATTGAGCCTTTCTGAAACACTCTTTCTGTAGAAACTGCAATTGGACATTCTGAGCGCTAAGAGGCCTATATTGGGAAAAATAATATCTTCAAATAAAAACTACACAGAAGAATTGTGTGAAACTTATTTCTGATATGTTCATTAAGCTAACAGAGTTAAACCATACTTTTGATTGCGCAGTTCTGAACACTCTTTCTGTAGAAAATGCAAGTGGACATTCGGAGCGCTAAGAGGGTAATAGTGGAAAAAGGAATATATTCAAATATAAACTACACAGTAGCATTCTGTAAAAATTATTTCTGTTCTGTGCATTCAACTAACAGAGTTGAACCTTACTTTTGATTGAGCCGTTCTTCAACACTCTTTCTGTAGAAACTGCAATTGGACATGCTAAGCGCTAAGAGGGCTACATTGGGAAAAAGAATATCTTCAAATAAAAACTACACAGATGCATTCTGTGAAACTTATTTCTGATCTGTAAATTCAGTTAACAGAGATAAAACATATTTTTGATTGAGCAGTTATGAAACACTCTTTTTGTAGAAAATGCAAGTGGAGATTCGGAGCGCTAAGAGGGTAATAGTGGAAAAAGGAATGTCTTCAAATATAAACTACACAGAATCATTCGGTGAAACTTCTTTCTGATCTGTGCATTCAGCTAACAGAGTTAAACCATACTTTTGATTGCGCAGTTCTGAACACTCTTTCTGTAGAAAATGCAAATGGACATTTAGAGCGCTAAGAGCGTAGTAGTGGAAAAAGGAATATATTCAAATATAAACTACACAGAAGCATTCTGTGAAACTTCTTTCTGATCTGAGCATTCAGCTAACAGAGTTAAACCATACTTTTGATTGAGCAGTTTTGAAACACTCTGTCTGTAGAAAATGCAACTGGACATTCGTAGCGCTAAGTGGGTAATAGTGGAAAAAAGGATATGTTCAAATATAAACTACACAGAAGCATTGTATGAAACTTCTTTCTGTTCTGTGCATTCAACTAACAGAGTTGAACCTTACTTTTGATTGAGCCGTTCTGAAACACTCTTTCTGTAGAAACTGCAATTGGACATTCTGAGCGCTAAGAGGCCTTTATTGGGAAAAAGAATGTCTACAAATAAAAACTACACAGAAGAATTGTGTGAAACTTCTTTCTGTTCTGTTTGTTCAACTAAAAGAGTTGAACCTTAGTTTGATTGAGCCGTTCTGAAACACTCTTTCTGTAGAAAATGCAAGTGGAGATTCGGAGCGCTAAGAGGGTAATAGTGGAAAAAGGAATGTCTCCAAATATAAACTACACAGAATCATTCTGTGAAACTTCTTTCTGATCTGTGCATTCAGCTAACAGAGTTAAACCATACTTTTGATTGAGCAGATCTGAACACTCTTTCTGTAGAAAATGCAACTGGACATTTGGAGCGCTAAGAGAGTAGTAGTGGAAAAAGGAATATATTCAAATATAAACTACACAGAAGCATTCTGTGAAACTTCTTTCTGATCTGAGCATTCAGCTAACAGAGTTAAACCATACTTTTGATTGAACAGTTTTGAAACACTCTGTCTGTAGAAAATGCAACTGGACATTCGTAGCGCTAAGTGGGTAATAGTGGAAAAAAGAATATGTTCAAATATAAACTACACAGAAGCATTGTATGAAACTTCTTTCTGTTCTGTGCATTCAACTAACAGAGTTGAACCTTACTTCTGATTGAGCCTTTCTGAAACACTCTTTCTGTAGAAACTGCAATTGGACATTCTGAGCGCTAAGAGGCCTCTATTGGGAAAAATAATATCTTCAAATAAAAACTACACAGAAGCATTGTGTGAAACTTATTTCTGATATGTTCATTAAGCTAACAGAGTTAAAACATACTTTTGATTGCGCAGTTCTGAACACTCTTTCTGTAGAAAATGCAAGTGGACATTCGGAGCGCTAAGAGGGTAATAGTGGAAAAAGGAATATATTCAAATATAAACTACACAGTAGCATTCTGTGAAAATTCTTTCTGTTCTGTGCATTCAACTAACAGAGTTGAACCTTACTTTTGATTGAGCCGTTCTGAAACACTCTTTCTGTAGAAACTGCAATTGGACATGCTAAGCGCTAAGAGGCCTACATTGGGAAAAAGAATATCTTCAAATAAAAACTACACAGATGCATTCTGTGAAACTTATTTCTGATCTGTAAATTCAGTTAACAGAGATAAAACATATTTTTGGTTGAGCAGTTATGAAACACTCTTTTTGTAGAAAATGCAAGTGGAGATTCGGAGCGCTAAGTGGGTAATAGTGGAAAAAGGAATGTCTTCAAATATAAACTACACAGAATCATTCGGTGAAACTTCTTTCTGATCTGTGCATTCAGCTAACAGAGTTAAACCATACTTTTGATTGAGCAGATCTGAACACTCTTTCTGTAGAAAATGCAACTGGACATTTGGAGCGCTAAGAGCGTAGTAGTGGAAAAAGGAATATATTCAAATATAAACTACACAGAAGCATTCTGTGAAACTTCTTTCTGATCTGAGCATTCAGCTAACAGAGTTAAACCATACTTTTGATTGAGCAGTTTTGAAACACTCTGTCTGTAGAAAATGCAACTGGACTTTCGTAGCGCTAAGTGGGTAATAGTGGAAAAAAGAATATGTTCAAATATAAACTACACAGAAGCATTGTATGAAACTTCTTTCTGTTCTGTGCATTCAACTAACAGAGTTGAACCTGACTTTTGATTGAGCCTTTCTGAAACACTCTTTCTGTAGAAACTGCAATTGGACATTCTGAGCGCTAAGAGGCCTATATTGGGAAAAATAATATCTTCAAATAAAAACTACACAGAAGCATTGTGTGAAACTTATTTCTGATATGTTCATTAAGCTAACAGAGTTAAACCATACTTTTGATTGCGCAGTTCTGAACACTCTTTCTGTAGAAAATGCAAGTGGACATTCGGAGCGCTAAGAGGGTAATAGTGGAAAAAGGAATATATTCAAATATAAACTACACAGTAGCATTCTGTAAAAATTCTTTCTGTTCTGTGCATTCAACTAACAGAGTTGAACCTTACTTTTGATTGAGCCGTTCTGAAACACTCTTTCTGTAGAAACTGCAATTGGACATGCTAAGCGCTAAGAGGGCTACATTGGGAAAAAGAATATCTTCAAATAAAAACTACACAGATGCATTCTGTGAAACTTATTTCTGATCTGTAAATTCAGTTAACAGAGATAAAACATATTTTTGATTGAGCAGTTATGAAACACTCTTTTTGTAGAAAATGCAAGTGGAGATTCGGAGCGCTAAGAGGGTAATAGTGGAAAAAGGAATGTCTTCAAATATAAACTACACAGAATAATTCGGTGAAACTTCTTTCTGATCTGTGCATTCAGCTAACAGAGTTAAACCATACTTTTGATTGCACAGTTCTGAACACTCTTTCTGTAGAAAATGCAAATGGACATTCGGAGCGCAAAGAGGGTAATAGCGGAAAAAGGAATATATTCAAATATAAACTACACAGTAGCATTCTGTAAAAATTCTTTCTGTTCTGTGCATTCAACTAACAGAGTTGAACCTTACTATTGATTGAGCCGTTCTGAAACACTCTTTCTGTAGAAACTGCAATTGGACATGCTAAGCGCTAAGAGGGCTACATTGGGAAAAAGAATATCTTCAAATAAAAACTACACAGATGCATTCTGTCAAACTTATTTCTGATCTGTAAATTCAGTTAACAGAGATAAAACATATTTTTGATTGAGCAGTTATGAAACACTCTTTTTGTAGAAAATGCAAGTGGAGATTCGGAGCGCTAAGAGGGTAATAGTGGAAAAAGGAATGTCTTCAAATATAAACTACACAGAATCATTCGGTGAAACTTTTTTCTGATCTGTGCATTCAGCTAACAGAGTTAAACCATACTTTTGATTGAGCAGATCTGAACACTCTTTCTGTAGAAAATGCAACTGGACATTTAGAGCGCTAAGAGCGTAGTATTGGAAAAAGGAATATATTCAAATATAAACTACACAGAAGCATTCTGTGAAACTTCTTTCTGATCTGAGCATTCAGCTAACAGAGTTAAACCATACTTTTGATTGAGCAGTTTTGAAACACTCTGTCTGTAGAAAATGCAACTGCACATTCGTAGCGCTAAGTGGGTAATAGTGGAAAAAAGAATATGTTCAAATATAAACTACACAGAAGCATTGTATGAAACGCCTTTCTGTTCTGTGCATTCAACTAACAGAGTTGAACCTTACTTTTGATTGAGCCGTTCTGAAACACTCTTTCTGTAGAAACTGCAAATGGACATTCTGAGTGCTAAGAGGCCTATATTGGGAAAAAGAATGTCTACAAATAAAAACTACACAGAAGAATTGTGTGAAACTTCTTTCTGTTCTGTTTGTTCAGCTAAAAGAGTTGAACCTTAGTTTTGATTGAGCCGTTCTGAAACACTCTTTCTGTAGAATATGCAAGTGGAGATTCGGAGCGCTAAGAGGGTAATAGTGGAAAAAGGAATGTCTCCAAATATAAACTACACAGAATCATTCTGTGAAACTTCTTTCTGATCTGTGCATTCAGCTAACAGAGTTAAACCATACTTTTGATTGAGCAGATCTGAACACTCTTTCTGTAGAAAATGCAACTGGACATTTGGAGCGCTAAGAGAGTAGTAGTGGAAAAAGGAATATATTCAAATATAAACTACACAGAAGCATTCTGTGAAACTTCTTTCTGATCTGAGCATTCAGCTAACAGAGTTAAACCATACTTTTGATTGAACAGTTTTGAAACACTCTGTCTGTAGAAAATGCAACTGGACATTCGTAGCGCTAAGTGGGTAATAGTGGAAAAAAGAATATGTTCAAATATAAACTACACAGAAGCATTGTATGAAACTTCTTTCTGTTCTGTGCATTCAACTAACAGAGTTGAACCTTACTTCTGATTGAGCCTTTCTGAAACTCTCTTTCTGTAGAAACTGCAATTGGACATTCTGAGCGCTAAGAGGCCTCTATTGGGAAAAATAATATCTTCAAATAAAAACTACACAGAAGCATTGTGTGAAACTTATTTCTGATATGTTCATTAAGCTAACAGAGTTAAACCATACTTTTGATTGCGCAGTTCTGAACACTCTTTCTGTAGAAAATGCAAGTGGACATTCGGAGCGCTAAGAGGGTAATAGTGGAAAAAGGAATATATTCAAATATAAACTACACAGTAGCATTCTGTGAAAATTCTTTCTGTTCTGTGCATTCAACTAACAGAGTTGAACCTTACTTTTGATTGAGCCGTTCTGAAACACTCTTTCTGTAGAAACTGCAATTGGACATGCTAAGCGCTTAGAGGCCTACATTGGGAAAAAGAATATCTTCAAATAAAAACTACACAGATGCATTCTGTGAAACTTATTTCTGATCTGTAAATTCAGTTAACAGAGATAAAACATATTTTTGGTTGAGCAGTTACGAAACACTCTTTTTGTAGAAAATGCAAGTGGAGATTCGGAGCGCTAAGAGGGTAATAGTGGAAAAAGGAATGTCTTCAAATATAAACTACACAGAATCATTCGGTGAAACTTCTTTCTGATCTGTGCATTCAGCTAACAGAGTTAAACCATACTTTTGATTGAGCAGATCTGAACACTCTTTCTGTAGAAAATGCAACTGGACATTTAGAGCGCTAAGAGCGTAGTAGTGGAAAAAGGAATATATTCAAATATAAACTACACAGAAGCATTCTGTGAAACTTATTTCTGATCTGTAAATTCAGTTAACAGAGTTAAACCATACTTTTGATTGAGCAGTTTTGAAACACTCTGTCTGTAGAAAATGCAACTGGACTTTCGTAGCGCTAAGTGGGTAATAGTGGAAAAAAGAATATGTTCAAATATAAACTACACAGAAGCATTGTATGAAACTTCTTTCTGTTCTGTGCATTCAACTAACAGAGTTGAACCTGACTTTTGATTGAGCCTTTCTGAAACACTCTTTCTGTAGAAACTGCAATTGGACATTCTGAGCGCTAAGAGGCCTATATTGGGAAAAATAATATCTTCAAATAAAAACTACACAGAAGAATTGTGTGAAACTTATTTCTGATATGTTCATTAAGCTAACAGAGTTAAACCATACTTTTGATTGCGCAGTTCTGAACACTCTTTCTGTAGAAAATGCAAGTTTACATTCGGAGCGCTAAGAGGGTAATAGTGGAAAAAGGAATATATTCAAATATAAACTACACAGTAGCATTCTGTAAAAATTATTTCTGTTCTGTGCATTCAACTAACAGAGTTGAACCTTACTTTTGATTGAGCCGTTCTTCAACACTCTTTCTGTAGAAACTGCAATTGGACATGCTAAGCGCTAAGAGGGCTACATTGGGAAAAAGAATATCTTCAAATAAAAACTACACAGATGCATTCTGTGAAACTTATTTCTGATCTGTAAATTCAGTTAACAGAGAGAAAACATATTTTTGATTGAGCAGTTATGAAACACTCTTTTTGTAGAAAATGCAAGTGGAGATTCGGAGCGCTAAGAGGGTAATAGTGGAAAAAGGAATGTCTTCAAATATAAACTACACAGAATCATTCGGTGAAACTTCTTTCTGATCTGTGCATTCAGCTAACAGAGTTAAACCATACTTTTGATTGCGCAGTTCTGAACACTCTTTCTGTAGAAAATGCAAATGGACATTTAGAGCGCTAAGAGCGTAGTAGTGGAAAAAGGAATATATTCAAATATAAACTACACAGAAGCATTCTGTGAAACTTCTTTCTGATCTGAGCATTCAGCTAACAGAGTTAAACCATACTTTTGATTGAGCAGTTTTGAAACACTCTGTCTGTAGAAAATGCAACTGGACATTCGTAGCGCTAAGTGGGTAATAGTGGAAAAAAGAATATGTTCAAATATAAACTACACAGAAGCATTGTATGAAACTTCTTTCTGTTCTGTGCATTCAACTAACAGAGTTGAACCTTACTTTTGATTGAGCCGTTCTGAAACACTCTTTCTGTAGAAACTGCAATTGGACATGCTAAGCGCTAAGAGGGCTACATTGGGAAAAAGAATATCTTCAAATAAAAACTACACAGATGCATTCTGTGAAACTTATTTCTGATCTGTAAATTCAGTTAACAGAGATAAAACATATTTTTGATTGAGCAGTTATGAAACACTCTTTTTGTAGAAAATGCAAGTGGAGATTCGGAGCGCTAAGAGGGTAATAGTGGAAAAAGGAATGTCTTCAAATATAAACTACACAGAATCATTCGGTGAAACTTCTTTCTGATCTGTGCATTCAGCTAACAGAGTTAAACCATACTTTTGATTGCGCAGTTCTGAACACTCTTTCTGTAGAAAATGCAAATGGACATTTAGAGCGCTAAGAGCGTAGTAGTGGAAAAAGGAATATATTCAAATATAAACTACACAGAAGCATTCTGTGAAACTTCTTTCTGATCTGAGCATTCAGCTAACAGAGTTAAACCATACTTTTGATTGAGCAGTTTTGAAACACTCTGTCTGTAGAAAATGCAACTGGACATTCGTAGCGCTAAGTGGGTAATAGTGGAAAAAAGGATATGTTCAAATATAAACTACACAGAAGCATTGTATGAAACTTCTTTCTGTTCTGTGCATTCAACTAACAGAGTTGAACCTTACTTTTGATTGAGCCGTTCTGAAACACTCTTTCTGTAGAAACTGCAATTGGACATGCTAAGCGCTAAGAGGGCTACATTGGGAAAAAGAATATCTTCAAATAAAAACTACACAGATGCATTCTGTGAAACTTATTTCTGATCTGTAAATTCAGTTAACAGAGATAAAACATATTTTTGATTGAGCAGTTATGAAACACTCTTTTTGTAGAAAATGCAAGTGGAGATTCGGAGCGCTAAGAGGGTAATAGTGGAAAAAGGAATGTCTTCAAATATAAACTACACAGAATCATTCGGTGAAACTTCTTTCTGATCTGTGCATTCAGCTAACAGAGTTAAACCATACTTTTGATTGCGCAGTTCTGAACACTCTTTCTGTAGAAAATGCAAATGGACATTTAGAGCGCTAAGAGCGTAGTAGTGGAAAAAGGAATATATTCAAATATAAACTACACAGAAGCATTCTGTGAAACTTCTTTCTGATCTGAGCATTCAGCTAACAGAGTTAAACCATACTTTTGATTGAGCAGTTTTGAAACACTCTGTCTGTAGAAAATGCAACTGGACATTCGTAGCGCTAAGTGGGTAATAGTGGAAAAAAGGATATGTTCAAATATAAACTACACAGAAGCATTGTATGAAACTTCTTTCTGTTCTGTGCATTCAACTAACAGAGTTGAACCTTACTTTTGATTGAGCCGTTCTGAAACACTCTTTCTGTAGAAACTGCAATTGGACATTCTGAGCGCTAAGAGGCATTTATTGGGAAAAAGAATGTCTACAAATAAAAACTACACAGAAGAATTGTGTGAAACTTCTTTCTGTTCTGTTTGTTCAACTAAAAGAGTTGAACCTTAGTTTGATTGAGCCGTTCTGAAACACTCTTTCTGTAGAAAATGCAAGTGGAGATTCGGAGCGCTAAGAGGGTAATAGTGGAAAAAGGAATGTCTCCAAATATAAACTACACAGAATCATTCTGTGAAACTTCTTTCTGATCTGTGCATTCAGCTAACAGAGTTAAACCATACTTTTGATTGAGCAGATCTGAACACTCTTTCTGTAGAAAATGCAACTGGACATTTGGAGCGCTAAGAGAGTAGTAGTGGAAAAAGGAATATATTCAAATATAAACTACACAGAAGCATTCTGTGAAACTTCTTTCTGATCTGAGCATTCAGCTAACAGAGTTAAACCATACTTTTGATTGAGCAGTTTTGAAACACTCTGTCTGTAGAAAATGCAACTGGACATTCGTAGCGCTAAGTGGGTAATAGTGGAAAAAAGAATATGTTCAAATATAAACTACACAGAAGCATTGTATGAAACTTCTTTCTGTTCTGTGCATTCAACTAACAGAGTTGAACCTTACTTTTGATTGAGCCTTTCTGAAACACTCTTTCTGTAGAAACTGCAATTGGACATTCTGAGCGCTAAGAGGCCTCTATTGGGAAAAATAATATCTTCAAATAAAAACTACACAGAAGCATTGTGTGAAACTTATTTCTGATATGTTCATTAAGCTAACAGAGTTAAACCATACTTTTGATTGCGCAGTTCTGGACACTCTTTCTGTAGAAAATGCAAGTGGACATTCGGAGCGCTAAGAGGGTAATAGTGGAAAAAGGAATATATTCAAATATAAACTACACAGTAGCATTCTGTGAAAATTCTTTCTGTTCTGTGCATTCAACTAACAGAGTTGAACCTTACTTTTGATTGAGCCGTTCTGAAACACTCTTTCTGTAGAAACTGCAATTGGACATGCTAAGCGCTAAGAGGCCTACATTGGGAAAAAGAATATCTTCAAATAAAAACTACACAGATGCATTCTGTGAAACTTATTTCTGATCTGTAAATTCAGTTAACAGAGATAAAACATATTTTTGGTTGAGCAGTTATGAAACACTCTTTTTGTAGAAAATGCAAGTGGAGATTCGGAGCGCTAAGTGGGTAATAGTGGAAAAAGGAATGTCTTCAAATATAAACTACACAGAATCATTCGGTGAAACTTCTTTCTGATCTGTGCATTCAGCTAACAGAGTTAAACCATACTTTTGATTGAGCAGATCTGAACACTCTTTCTGTAGAAAATGCAACTGGACATTTGGAGCGCTAAGAGCGTAGTAGTGGAAAAAGGAATATATTCAAATATAAACTACACAGAAGCATTCTGTGAAACTTCTTTCTGATCTGAGCATTCAGCTAACAGAGTTAAACCATACTTTTGATTGAGCAGTTTTGAAACACTCTGTCTGTAGAAAATGCAACTGGACTTTCGTAGCGCTAAGTGGGTAATAGTGGAAAAAAGAATATGTTCAAATATAAACTACACAGAAGCATTGTATGAAACTTCTTTCTGTTCTGTGCATTCAACTAACAGAGTTGAACCTGACTTTTGATTGAGCCTTTCTGAAACACTCTTTCTGTAGAAACTGCAATTGGACATTCTGAGCGCTAAGAGGCCTATATTGGGAAAAATAATATCTTCAAATAAAAACTACACAGAAGCATTGTGTGAAACTTATTTCTGATATGTTCATTAAGCTAACAGAGTTAATCCATACTTTTGATTGCGCAGTTCTGAACACTCTTTCTGTAGAAAATGCAAGTGGACATTCGGAGCGCTAAGAGGGTAATAGTGGAAAAAGGAATATATTCAAATATAAACTACACAGTAGCACTCTGTGAAAATTCTTTCTGTTCTGTGCATTCAACTAACAGAGTTGAACCTTACTTTTGATTGAGCCGTTCTGAAACACTCTTTCTGTAGAAACTGCAATTGGACATGCTAAGCGCCAAGAGGCCTACATTGGGAAAAAGAATATCTTCAAATAAAAACTACACAGATGCATTCTGTGAAACTTATTTCTGATCTGTAAATTCAGTTAAAGAGATAAAACATATTTTTGATTGAGCAGTTATGAAACACACTTTTTGTAGAAAATGCAAGTGGAGATTCGGAGCGCTAAGAGGGTAATAGTGGAAAAAGGAATGTCTTCAAATATAAACTACACAGAATCATTCGGTGAAACTTCTTTCTGATCTGTGCATTCAGCTAACAGAGTTAAACCATACTTTTGATTGAGCAGATCTGAACACTCTTTCTGTAGAAAATGCAACTGGACATTTGGAGCGCTAAGAGCATAGTAGTGGAAAAAGGAATATATTCAAATATAAACTACACAGAAGCATTCTGTGAAACTTCTTTCTGATCTGAGCATTCAGCTAACAGAGTTAAACCATACTTTTGATTGAGTAGTTTTGAAACACTCTGTCTGTAGAAAATGCAACTGGACATTCGTAGCGCTAAGTGGGTAATAGTGGAAAAAAGAATATGTTCAAATATAAACTACACAAAAGCATTGTATGAAACTTCTTTCTGTTCTGTGCATTCAACTAACAGAGTTGAACCTGACTTTTGATTGAGCCTTTCTGAAACACTCTTTCTGTAGAAACTGCAATTGGACATTCTGAGCGCTAAGAGGCCTATATTGGGAAAAAGAATGTCTACAAATAAAAACTACACAGAAGAATTGTGTGAAACTTCTTTCTGTTCTGTTTGTTCAACTAAAAGATTTGAACCTTAGTTTTGATTGAGCCGTTCTGAAACACTCTTTCTGTAGAAAATGCAAGTGGAGATTCGGAGCGCTAAGAGGGTAATAGTGGAAAAAGGAATGTCTCCAAATATAAACTACACAGAATCATTCTGTGAAACTTCTTTCTGATCTGTGCATTCAGCTAACAGAGTTAAACCATACTTTTGATTGAGCAGATCTGAACACTCTTTCTGTAGAAAATGCAACTGGACATTTGGAGCGCTAAGAGAGTAGTAGTGGAAAAAGGAATATATTCAAATATAAACTACACAGAAGCATTCTGTGAAACTTCTTTCTGATCTGAGCATTCAGCTAACAGAGTTAAACCATACTTTTGATTGAGCAGTTTTGAAACACTCTGTCTGTAGAAAATGCAACTGGACATTCGTAGCGCTAAGTGGGTAATAGTGGAAAAAAGAATATGTTCAAATATAAACTACACAGAAGCATTGTATGAAACTTCTTTCTGTTCTGTGCATTCAACTAACAGAGTTGAACCTTACTTTTGATTGAGCCTTTCTGAAACACTCTTTCTGTAGAAACTGCAATTGGACATTCTGAGCGCTAAGAGGCCTCTATTGGGAAAAATAATATCTTCAAATAAAAACTACACAGAAGCATTGTGTGAAACTTATTTCTGATATGTTCATTAAGCTAACAGAGTTAAACCATACTTTTGATTGCGCAGTTCTGGACACTCTTTCTGTAGAAAATGCAAGTGGACATTCGGAGCGCTAAGAGGGTAATAGTGGAAAAAGGAATATATTCAAATATAAACTACACAGTAGCATTCTGTGAAAATTCTTTCTGTTCTGTGCATTCAACTAACAGAGTTGAACCTTACTTTTGATTGAGCCGTTCTGAAACACTCTTTCTGTAGAAACTGCAATTGGACATGCTAAGCGCTAAGAGGCCTACATTGGGAAAAAGAATATCTTCAAATAAAAACTACACAGATGCATTCTGTGAAACTTATTTCTGATCTGTAAATTCAGTTAACAGAGATAAAACATATTTTTGGTTGAGCAGTTATGAAACACTCTTTTTGTAGAAAATGCAAGTGGAGATTCGGAGCGCTAAGTGGGTAATAGTGGAAAAAGGAATGTCTTCAAATATAAACTACACAGAATCATTCGGTGAAACTTCTTTCTGATCTGTGCATTCAGCTAACAGAGTTAAACCATACTTTTGATTGAGCAGATCTGAACACTCTTTCTGTAGAAAATGCAACTGGACATTTGGAGCGCTAAGAGCGTAGTAGTGGAAAAAGGAATATATTCAAATATAAACTACACAGAAGCATTCTGTGAAACTTCTTTCTGATCTGAGCATTCAGCTAACAGAGTTAAACCATACTTTTGATTGAGCAGTTTTGAAACACTCTGTCTGTAGAAAATGCAACTGGACTTTCGTAGCGCTAAGTGGGTAATAGTGGAAAAAAGAATATGTTCAAATATAAACTACACAGAAGCATTGTATGAAACTTCTTTCTGTTCTGTGCATTCAACTAACAGAGTTGAACCTGACTTTTGATTGAGCCTTTCTGAAACACTCTTTCTGTAGAAACTGCAATTGGACATTCTGAGCGCTAAGAGGCCTATATTGGGAAAAATAATATCTTCAAATAAAAACTACACAGAAGCATTGTGTGAAACTTATTTCTGATATGTTCATTAAGCTAACAGAGTTAATCCATACTTTTGATTGCGCAGTTCTGAACACTCTTTCTGTAGAAAATGCAAGTGGACATTCGGAGCGCTAAGAGGGTAATAGTGGAAAAAGGAATATATTCAAATATAAACTACACAGTAGCACTCTGTGAAAATTCTTTCTGTTCTGTGCATTCAACTAACAGAGTTGAACCTTACTTTTGATTGAGCCGTTCTGAAACACTCTTTCTGTAGAAACTGCAATTGGACATGCTAAGCGCCAAGAGGCCTACATTGGGAAAAAGAATATCTTCAAATAAAAACTACACAGATGCATTCTGTGAAACTTATTTCTGATCTGTAAATTCAGTTAAAGAGATAAAACATATTTTTGATTGAGCAGTTATGAAACACACTTTTTGTAGAAAATGCAAGTGGAGATTCGGAGCGCTAAGAGGGTAATAGTGGAAAAAGGAATGTCTTCAAATATAAACTACACAGAATCATTCGGTGAAACTTCTTTCTGATCTGTGCATTCAGCTAACAGAGTTAAACCATACTTTTGATTGAGCAGATCTGAACACTCTTTCTGTAGAAAATGCAACTGGACATTTGGAGCGCTAAGAGCATAGTAGTGGAAAAAGGAATATATTCAAATATAAACTACACAGAAGCATTCTGTGAAACTTCTTTCTGATCTGAGCATTCAGCTAACAGAGTTAAACCATACTTTTGATTGAGTAGTTTTGAAACACTCTGTCTGTAGAAAATGCAACTGGACATTCGTAGCGCTAAGTGGGTAATAGTGGAAAAAAGAATATGTTCAAATATAAACTACACAGAAGCATTGTATGAAACTACTTTCTGTTCTGTGCATTCAACTAACAGAGTTGAACCTTACTTTTGATTGAGCCGTTCTGAAACACTCTTTCTGTAGAAACTGCAAATGGACATTCTGAGTGCTAAGAGGCCTATATTGGGAAAAAGAATGTCTACAAATAAAAACTACACAGAAGAATTGTGTGAAACTTCTTTCTGTTCTGTTTGTTCAACTAAAAGAGTTGAACCTTAGTTTTGATTGAGCCGTTCTGAAACACTCTTTCTGTAGAAAATGCAAGTGGAGATTCGGAGCGCTAAGAGGGTAATAGTGGAAAAAGGAATGTCTCCATATATAAACTACACAGAATCATTCTGTGAAACTTCTTTCTGATCTGTGCATTCAGCTAACAGTGTTAAACCATACTTTTGATTGAGCAGATCTGAACACTCTTTCTGTAGAAAATGCAACTGGACATTTGGAGCGCTAAGAGAGTAGTAGTGGAAAAAGGAATATATTCAAATATAAACTACACAGAAGCATTCTGTGAAACTTCTTTCTGATCTGAGCATTCAGCTAACAGAATTAAACCATACTTTTGATTGAACAGTTTTGAAACACTCTGTCTGTAGAAAATGCAACTGGACATTCGTAGCGCTAAGTGGGTAATAGTGGAAAAAAGAATATGTTCAAATATAAACTACACAGAAGCATTGTATGAAACTTCTTTCTGTTCTGTGCATTCAACTAACAGAGTTGAACCTTACTTTTGATTGAGCCTTTCTGAAACACTCTTTCTGTAGAAACTGCAATTGGACATTCTGAGCGCTAAGAGGCCTCTATTGGGAAAAATAATATCTTCAAATAAAAACTACACAGAAGCATTGTGTGAAACTTATTTCTGATATGTTCATTAAGCTAACAGAGTTAAACCATACTTTTGATTGCGCAGTTCTGAACACTCTTTCTGTAGAAAATGCAAGTGGACATTCGGAGCGCTAAGAGGGTAATAGTGGAAAAAGGAATATATTCAAATATAAACTACACAGTAGCATTCTGTGAAAATTCTTTCTGTTCTGTGCATTCAACTAACAGAGTTTAACCTTACTTTTGATTGAGCCGTTCTGAAACACTCTTTTTGTAGAAACTGCAATTGGACATGCTAAGCGCTAAGAGGCCTACATTGGGAAAAAGAATATCTTCAAATAAAAACTACACAGATGCATTCTGTGAAACTTATTTCTGATCTGTAAATTCAGTTAACAGAGATAAAACATATTTTTGATTGAGCAGTTATGAAACACTCTTTTTGTAGAAAATGCAAGTGGAGATTCTTAGCGCTAATTGGGTAATAGTGGAAAAAGGAATGTCTTCAAATATAAACTACACAGAATCATTCGGTGAAACTTCTTTCTGATCTGTGCATTCAGCTAACAGAGTTAAACCATACTTTTGATTGAGCAGATCTGAACACTCTTTCCGTAGAAAATGCAACTGGACATTTGGAGCGCTAAGAGCGTAGTAGTGGAAAAAGGAATATAATCAAATATAAACTACACAGAAGCATTCTGTGAAACTTCTTTCTGATCTGAGCATTCAGCTAACAGAGTTAAACCATACTTTTGATTGAGCAGTTTTGAAACTCTCTGTCTGTAGAAAATGCAACTGGACATTCGTAGCGCTAAGTGGGTAATAGTGGAAAAAAGAATATGTTCAAATATAAACTACACAGAAACATTGTATGAAACTACTTTCTGTTCTGTGCATTCAACTAACAGAGTTGAACCTTACTTTTGATTGAGCCGTTCTGAAACACTCTTTCTGTAGAAACTGCAATTGGACATTCTGAGCGCTAAGAGGCCTATATTGGGAAAAAGAATGTCTACAAATAAAAACTACACAGAAGAATTGTGTGAAACTTCTTTCTGTTCTGTTTGTTCAACTAAAAGAGTTGAACCTTAGTTTTGATTGAGCCGTTCTGAAACACTCTTTCTGTAGAAAATGCAAGTGGAGATTCGGAGCGCTAAGAGGGTAATAGTGGAAAAAGGAATGTCTCCAAATATAAACTACACAGAATCATTCTGTGAAACTTCTTTCTGATCTGTGCATTCAGCTAACAGAGTTAAACCATACTTTTGATTGAGCAGATCTGAACACTCTTTCTGTAGAAAATGCAACTGGACATTTGGAGCGCTAAGAGAGTAGTAGTGGAAAAAGGAATATATTCAAATATAAACTACACAGAAGCATTCTGTGAAACTTCTTTCTGATCTGAGCATTCAGCTAACAGAGTTAAACCATACTTTTGATTGAGCAGTTTTGAAACACTCTGTCTGTAGAAAATGCAACTGGACATTCGTAGCGCTAAGTGGGTAATAGTGGAAAAAAGAATATGTTCAAATATAAACTACACAGAAGCATTGTATGAAACCTCTTTCTGTTCTGTGCATTCAACTAACCGAGTTGAACCTGACTTTTGATTGAGCCTTTCTGAAACACTCTTTCTGTAGAAACTGCAATTGGACATTCTGAGCGCTAAGAGGCCTCTATTGGGAAAAATAATATCTTCAAATAAAAACTACACAGAAGCATTGTGTGAAACTTATTTCTGATATGTTCATTAAGCTAACAGAGTTAAACCATACTTTTGATTGCGCAGTTCTGAACACTCTTTCTGTAGAAAATGCAAGTGGACATTCGGAGCGCTAAGAGGGTAATAGTGGAAAAAGGAATATATTCAAATATAAACTACACAGTAGCATTCTGTGAAAATTCTTTCTGTTCTGTGCATTCAACTAACAGAGTTGAACCTTACTTTTGATTGAGCCGTTCTGAAACACTCTTTCTGTAGAAACTGCAATTGGACATGCTAAGCGCTAAGAGGCCTACATTGGGAAAAAGAATATCTTCAAATAAAAACTACACAGATGCATTCTGTGAAACTTATTTCTGATCTGTAAATTCAGTTAACAGAGATAAAACATATTTTTGGTTGAGCAGTTATGAAACACTCTTTTTGTAGAAAATGCAAGTGGAGATTCGGAGCGCTAAGTGGGTAATAGTGGAAAAAGGAATGTCTTCAAATATAAACTACACAGAATCATTCGGTGAAACTTCTTTCTGATCTGTGCATTCAGCTAACAGAGTTAAAGCATACTTTTGATTGAGCAGATCTGAACACTCTTTCTGTAGAAAATGCAACTGGACAATTGGAGCGCTAAGAGCGTAGTAGTGGAAAAAGGAATATATTCAAATATAAACTACACAGAAGCATTCTGTGAAACTTCTTTCTGATCTGAGCATTCAGCTAACAGAGTTAAACCATACTTTTGATTGAGCAGTTTTGAAACACTCTGTCTGTAGAAAATGCAACTGGACTTTCGTAGCGCTAAGTGGGTAATAGTGGAAAAAAGAATATGTTCAAATATAAACTACACAGAAGCATTGTATGAAACTTCTTTCTGTTCTGTGCATTCAACTAACAGAGTTGAACCTGACTTTTGATTGAGCCTTTCTGAAACACTCTTTCTGTAGAAACTGCAATTGGACATTCTGAGCGCTAAGAGGCCTATATTGGGAAAAAGAATGTCTACAAATAAAAACTACACAGAAGAATTGTGTGAAACTTCTTTCTGTTCTGTTTGTTCAACTAAAAGAGTTGAACCTTAGTTTTGATTGAGCCGTTCTGAAACACTCTTTCTGTAGAAAATGCAAGTGGAGATTCGGAGCGCTAAGAGGGTAATAGTGGAAAAAGGAATGTCTCCAAATATAAAATACACAGAATCATTCTGTGAAACTTCTTTCTGATCTGTGCATTCAGCTAACAGAGTTAAACCATACTTTTGATTGAGCAGATCTGAACACTCTTTCTGTAGAAAATGCAACTGGACATTTGGAGCGCTAAGAGAGTAGTAGTGGAAAAAGGAATATATTCAAATATAAACTACACAGAAGCATTCTGTGAAACTTCTTTCTGATCTGAGCATTCAGCTAACAGAGTTAAACCATACTTTTGATTGAGCAGTTTTGAAACACTCTGTCTGTAGAAAATGCAACTGGACATTCGTAGCGCTAAGTGGGTAATAGTGGAAAAAAAATATGTTCAAATATAAACTACACAGAAGCATTGTATGAAACTTCTTTCTGTTCTGTGCATTCAACTAACAGAGTTGAACCTGACTTTTGATTGAGCCTTTCTGAAACACTCTTTCTGTAGAAACTGCAATTGGACATTCTGAGCGCTAAGAGGCCTATATTGGGAAAAATAATATCTTCAAATAAAAACTACACAGAAGCATTGTGTGAAACTTATTTCTGATATGTTCATTAAGCTAACAGAGTTAATCCATACTTTTGATTGCGCAGTTCTGAACACTCTTTCTGTAGAAAATGCAAGTGGACATTCGGAGCGCTAAGAGGGTAATAGTGGAAAAAGGAATATATTCAAATATAAACTACACAGTAGCACTCTGTGAAAATTCTTTCTGTTCTGTGCATTCAACTAACAGAGTTGAACCTTACTTTTGATTGAGCCGTTCTGAAACACTCTTTCTGTAGAAACTGCAATTGGACATGCTAAGCGCCAAGAGGCCTACATTGGGAAAAAGAATATCTTCAAATAAAAACTACACAGATGCATTCTGTGAAACTTATTTCTGATCTGTAAATTCAGTTAAAGAGATAAAACATATTTTTGATTGAGCAGTTATGAAACACACTTTTTGTAGAAAATGCAAGTGGAGATTCGGAGCGCTAAGAGGGTAATAGTGGAAAAAGGAATGTCTTCAAATATAAACTACACAGAATCATTCGGTGAAACTTCTTTCTGATCTGTGCATTCAGCTAACAGAGTTAAACCATACTTTTGATTGAGCAGATCTGAACACTCTTTCTGTAGAAAATGCAACTGGACATTTGGAGCGCTAAGAGCATAGTAGTGGAAAAAGGAATATATTCAAATATAAACTACACAGAAGCATTCTGTGAAACTTCTTTCTGATCTGAGCATTCAGCTAACAGAGTTAAACCATACTTTTGATTGAGTAGTTTTGAAACACTCTGTCTGTAGAAAATGCAACTGGACATTCGTAGCGCTAAGTGGGTAATAGTGGAAAAAAGAATATGTTCAAATATAAACTACACAGAAGCATTGTATGAAACTACTTTCTGTTCTGTGCATTCAACTAACAGAGTTGAACCTTACTTTTGATTGAGCCGTTCTGAAACACTCTTTCTGTAGAAACTGCAATTGGACATTCTGAGTGCTAGGAGGCCTATTTTGGGAAAAAGAATGTCTACAAATAAAAACTACACAGAAGAATTGTGTGAAACTTCCTTCTGTTCTGTTTGTTCAACTAAAAGATTTGAACCTTAGTTTTGATTGAGCCGTTCTGAAACACTCTTTCTGTAGAAAATGCAAGTGGAGATTCGGAGCGCTAAGAGGGTAATAGTGGAAAAAGGAATGTCTCCAAATATAAACTACAGAGAATCATTCTGTGAAACTTCTTTCTGATCTGCGCATTCAGCTAACAGAGTTAAACCATACTTTTGATTGATCAGATCTGAAAACTCTTTCTGTAGAAAATGCAACCGGACATTTGAGCACTAAGAGAGTAGTAGTGGAAAAAGGAATATATTCAAATATAAACTACACAGAAGCATTCTGTGAAACTTCTTTCTGATCTGAGCATTCAGCTAACAGAGTTAAACCATACTTTTGATTGAGCAGTTTTGAAACACTCTGTCTGTAGAAAATGCAACTGGACATTCGTAGCGCTAAGTGGGTAATAGTGGAAAAAAGAATATGTTCAAATATAAACTACACAGAAGCATTGTATGAAACTTCTTTCTGTTCTGTGCATTCAACTAACAGAGTTGAACCTTACTTTTGATTGAGCCGTTCTTAAACACTCTTTCTGTAGAAACTGCAATTGGACATTCTGAGCGCTAAGAGGCCTATATTGGGAAAAAGAATGTCTACAAATAAAAACTACACAGAAGAATTGTGTGAAAATTCCTTCTGTTCTGTTTGTTCAACTAAAAGAGTTGAACCTTAGTTTGATTGAGCCGTTCTGAAACACTCTTTCTGTAGAAAATGCAAGTGGAGATTCGGAGCGCTAAGAGGGTTATAGTGGAAAAAGGAATGTCTCCAAATATAAACTACACAGAATCATTCTGTGAAACTTCTTTCTGATCTGTGCATTCAGCTAACAGAGTTAAACCATACTTTTGATTGATCTGATCTGAAAACTCTTTCTGTAGAAAATGCAACTGGACATTTGAGCACTAAGAGAGTAGTAGTGGAAAAAGGAATATATTCAAATATAAACTACACAGAAGCATTCTGTGAAACTTCTTTCTGATCTGAGCATTCAGCTAACAGAGTTAAACCATACTTTTGCTTGAGCAGTTTTGAAACACTCTGTCTGTAGAAAATGCAACTGGACATTCGTAGCGCTAAGTGGGTAATAGTGGAAAAAAGAATATGTTCAAATATAAACTACACAGAAGCATTGTATGAAACTTCTTTCTGTTCTGTGCATTCAACTAACAGAGTTGAACCTTACTTTTGATTGAGCCTTTCTGAAACACTCTTTCTGTAGAAACTGCAATTGGACATTCTGAGCGCTAAGAGGCCTCTATTGGGAAAAATAATATCTTCAAATAAAAACTACACAGAAGCATTGTGTGAAACTTATTTCTGATATGTTCATTAAGCTAACAGAGTTAAACCATACTTTTGATTGCGCAGTTCTGAACACTCTTTCTGTAGAAAATGCAAGTGGACATTCGGAGCGCTAAGAGGGTAATAGTGGAAAAAGGAATATATTCAAATATAAACTACACAGTAGCATTCTGTGAAAATTCTTTCTGTTCTGTGCATTCAACTAACAGAGTTGAACCTTACTTTTGATTGAGCCGTTCTGAAACACTCTTTCTGTAGAAACTGCAATTTTACATGCTAAGCGCTAAGAGGCCTACATTGGGAAAAAGAATATCTTCAAATAAAAACTACACAGATGCATTCTGTGAAACTTATTTCTGATCTGTAAATTCAGTTAACAGAGATAAAACATATTTTTGATTGAGCAGTTATGAAACACTCTTTTTGTACAAAATGCAAGTGGAGATTCGGAGCGCTAATTGGGTAATAGTGGAAAAAGGAATGTCTTCAAATATAAACTACACAGAATCATTCGGTGAAACTACTTTCTGATCTGTGCATTCAGCTAACAGAGTTAAACCATACTTTTGATTGAGCAGATCTGAACACTCTTTCTGTAGAAAATGCAACTGGACATTTGGAGCGCTAAGAGCGTAGTAGTGGAAAAAGGAATATACTCAAATATAAACTACACAGAAGCATTCTGTGAAACTTCTTTCTGATCTGAGCATTCAGCTAACAGAGTTAAACCATACTTTTGATTGAGCAGTTTTGAAACTCTCTGTCTGTAGAAAATGCAACTGGACATTCGTAGCGCTAAGTGGGTAATAGTGGAAAAAAGAATATGTTCAAATATAAACTACACAGAAGCATTGTATGAAACTTCTTTCTGTTCTGTGCATTCAACTAACAGAGTTGGACCTGACTTTTGATTGAGCCTTTCTGAAACACTCTTTCTGTAGAAACTGCAATTGGACATTCTGAGCGCTAAGAGGCCTATATTGGGAAAAATAATATCTTCAAATAAAAACTACACAGAAGCATTGTGTGAAACTTATTTCTGATATGTTCATTAAGCTAACAGAGTTAAACCATACTTTTGATTGCGCAGTTCTGAACACTCTTTCTGTAGAAAACGCAAGTGGACATTCGGAGCGCTAAGAGGGTAATAGTGGAAAAAGGAATATATTCAAATATAAACTACACAGTAGCATTCTGTAAAAATTCTTTCTGTTCTGTGCATTCAACTAACAGAGTTGAACCTTACTTTTGATTGAGCCGTTCTGAAACACTCTTTCTGTAGAAACTGCAATTGGACATGCTAAGCGCTAAGAGGGCTACATTGGGAAAAAGAATATCTTCAAATAAAAACTACACAGATGCATTCTGTTAAACTTATTTCTGATCTGTAAATTCAGTTAACAGAGATAAAACATATTTTTGATTGAGCAGTTATGAAACACTCTTTTTGTAGAAAATGCAAGTGGAGATTCGGAGCGCTAAGTGGGTAATAGTGGAAAAAGGAATGTCTTCAAATATAAACTACACAGAATCATTCGGTGAAACTTCTTTCTGATCTGTGCATTCCGCTAACGGAGTTAAACCATACTTTTGATTGAGCAGATCTGAACACTCTTTCTGTAGAAAATGCAACTGGACATTAGAGCGCTAAGAGCGTAGTAGTGGAAAAAGGAATATTTTCAAATATAAACTACACAGAAGCATTCTGTGAAACTTCCTTCTGATCTGAGCATTCAGCTAACAGAGTTAAACCATACTTTTGATTGAGCAGTTTTGAAACACTCTGTCTGTAGAAAATGCAACTGGACATTCGTAGCGCTAAGTGGGTAATAGTGGAAAAAGAATATGTTCAAATATAAACTACACAGAAGCATTGTATGAAACTTCTTTCTGTTCTGTGCATTCAACTAACAGAGTTGAACCTTACTTTTGATTGAGCCGTTCTGAAACACTCTTTCTGTAGAAACTGCAATTGGACATTCTGAGCGCTAAGAGGCCTATATTGGGAAAGAGAATGTCTACAAATAAAAACTACACAGAAGAATTGTGTGAAACTTCCTTCTGTTCTGTTTGTTCAACTAAAAGAGTTGAACGTTAGTTTGATTGAGCCGTTCTGAAACACTCTTTCTGTAGAAAATGCAAGTGGAGATTCGGAGCGCTAAGAGGGTTATAGTGGAAAAAGAAATGTCTCCAAATATAAACTACACAGAATCATTCTGTGAAACTTCTTTCTGATCTGTGCATTCAGCTAACAGAGTTAAACCATACTTTTGATTGATCAGATCTGAAAACTCTTTCTGTAGAAAATGCAACTGGACATTTGAGCACTAAGAGAGTAGTAGTGGAAAAAGGAATATATTCAAATATAAACTACACAGAAGCATTCTGTGAAACTTCTTTCTGATCTGAGCATTCAGCTAACAGAGTTAAACCATACTTTTGCTTGAGCAGTTTTGAAACACTCTGTCTGTAGAAAATGCAACTGGACATTCGTAGCGCTAAGTGGGTAATAGTGGAAAAAAGAATATGTTCAAATATAAACTACACAGAAGCATTGTATGAAACTTCTTTCTGTTCTGTGCATTCAACTAACAGAGTTGAACCTTACTTTTGATTGAGCCTTTCTGAAACACTCTTTCTGTAGAAACTGCAATTGGACATTCTGAGCGCTAAGAGGCCTCTATTGGGAAAAATAATATCTTCAAATAAAAACTACACAGAAGCATTGTGTGAAACTTATTTCTGATATGTTCATTAAGCTAACAGAGTTAAACCATACTTTTGATTGCGCAGTTCTGAACACTCTTTCTGTAGAAAATGCAAGTGGACATTCGGAGCGCTAAGAGGGTAATAGTGGAAAAAGGAATATATTCAAATATAAACTACACAGTAGCATTCTGTGAAAATTCTTTCTGTTCTGTGCATTCAACTAACAGAGTTGAACCTTACTTTTGATTGAGCCGTTCTGAAACACTCTTTCTGTAGAAACTGCAATTGGACATGCTAAGCGCTAAGAGGCCTACATTGGGAAAAAGAATATCTTCAAATAAAAACTACACAGATGCATTCTGTGAAACTTATTTCTGATCTGTAAATTCAGTTAACAGAGATAAAACATATTTTTGATTGTGCAGTTATGAAACACTCTTTTTGTAGAAAATGCAAGTGGAGATTCGGAGCGCTAATTGGGTAATAGTGGAAAAAGGAATGTCTTCAAATATAAACTACACAGAATCATTCGGTGAAACTTCTTTCTGATCTGTGCATTCAGCTAACAGAGTTAAACCATACTTTTGATTGAGCAGATCTGAACACTCTTTCTGTAGAAAATGCAACTGGACATTTGGAGCGCTAAGAGCGTAGTAGTGGAAAAAGGAATATACTCAAATATAAACTACACAGAAGCATTCTGTGAAACTTCTTTCTGATCTGAGCATTCAGCTAACAGAGTTAAACCATACTTTTGATTGAGCAGTTTTGAAACTCTCTGTCTGTAGAAAATGCAACTGGACATTCGTAGCGCTAAGTGGGTTATAGTGGAAAAAAGAATATGTTCAAATATAAACTACACAGAAACATTGTATGAAACTTCTTTCTGTTCTGTGCATTCAACTAACAGAGTTGAACCTTACTTTTGATTGAGCCGTTCTGAAACACTCTTTCTGTAGAAACTGCAATTGGACATTCTGAGCGCTAAGAGGCCTATATTGGGAAAAAGGATGTCTACAAATAAAAACTACACAGAAGAATTGTGTGAAACTTCTTTCTGTTCTGTTTGTTCAACTAAAAGAGTTGAACCTTAGTTTTGATTGAGCCGTTCTGAAACACTCTTTCTGTAGAAAATGCAAGTGGAGATTCGGAGCGCTAAGAGGGTAATAGTGGAAAAAGGAATGTCTCCAAATATAAACTACACAGAATCATTCTGTGAAACTTCTTTCTGATCTGTGCATTCAGCTAACAGAGTTAAACCATATTTTGATTGAGCAGATCTGAACACTCTTTCTGTAGAAAATGCAACTGGACATTTGAAGCGCTAAGAGAGTAGTAGTGGAAAAAGGAATATATTCAAATATAAACTACACAGAAGCATTCTGTGAAACTTCTTTCTGATCTGAGCATTCAGCTAACAGAGTTAAACCATACTTTTGATTGAGCAGTTTTGAAACACTCTGTCTGTAGAAAATGCAACTGGACATTCGTAGCGCTAAGTGGGTAATAGTGGAAAAAAGAATATGTTCAAATATAAACTACACAGAAGCATTGTATGAAACTTCTTTCTGTTCTGTGCATTCAACTAACAGAGTTGAACCTGACTTTTGATTGAGCCTTTCTGAAACACTCTTTCTGTAGAAACTGCAATTGGACATTCTGAGCGCTAAGAGGCCTATATTGGGAAAAATAATATCTTCAAATAAAAACTACACAGAAGCATTGTGTGAAACTTATTTCTGATATGTTCATTAAGCTAACAGAGTTAATCCATACTTTTGATTGCGCAGTTCTGAACACTCTTTCTGTAGAAAATGCAAGTGGATATTCGGAGCGCTAAGACTGTAATAGTGGAAAAAGGAATATATTCAAATATAAACTACACAGTAGCACTCTGTGAAAATTCTTTCTGTTCTGTGCATTCAACTAACAGAGTTGAACCTTACTTTTGATTGAGCCGTTGTGAAACACTCTTTCTGTAGAAACTGCAATTGGACATGCTAAGCGCTAAGAGGCCTACATTGGGAAAAAGAATATCTTCAAATAAAAACTACACAGATGCATTCTGTGAAACTTATTTCTGATCTGTAAATTCAGTTAAAAGAGATAAAACATATTTTTGATTGAGCAGTTATGAAACACACTTTTTGTAGAAAATGCAAGTGGAGATTCGGAGCGCTAAGAGGGTAATAGTGGAAAAAGGAATGTCTTCAAATATAAACTACACAGAATCATTCGGTGAAACTTCTTTCTGATCTGTGCATTCAGCTAACAGAGTTAAACCATACTTTTGATTGAGCAGATCTGAACACTCTTTCTGTAGAAAATGCAACTGGACATTTGGAGCGCTAAGAGCATAGTAGTGGAAAAAGGAATATATTCAAATATAAACTACACAGAAGCATTCTGTGAAACTTCTTTCTGATCTGAGCATTCAGCTAAGAGAGTTAAACCATACTTTTGATTGAGTAGTTTTGAAACACTCTGTCTGTAGAAAATGCAACTGGACATTCGTAGCGCTAAGTGGGTAATAGTGGAAAAAAGAATATGTTCAAATATAAACTACACAGAAGCATTGTATGAAACTTCTTTCTGTTCTGTGCATTCAACTAACAGAGTTGAACCTTACTTTTGATTGAGCCGTTCTGAAACACTCTTTCTGTAGAAACTGCAATTGGACATTCTGAGTGCTAGGAGGCCTATTTTGGGAAAAAGAATGTCTACAAATAAAAACTACACAGAAGAATTGTGTGAAACTTCCTTCTGTTCTGTTTGTTCAACTAAAAGAGTTGAACCTTAGTTTTGATTGAGCCGTTCTGAAACACTCTTTCTGTACAAAATGCAAGTGGAGATTCGGAGCGCTAAGAGGGTAATAGTGGAAAAAGGAATGTCTCCAAATATAAACTACAGAGAATCATTCTGTGAAACTTCTTTCTGATCTGCGCATTCAGCTAACAGAGTTAAACCATACTTTTGATTGAGCAGATCTGAACACTCTTTCTGTAGAAAATGCAACTGGACATTTGGAGCGCTAAGAGAGTAGTAGTGGAAAAAGGAATATATTCAAATATAAACTACACAGAAGCATTCTGTGAAACTTCTTTCTGATCTGAGCATTCAGCTAACAGAGTTAAACCATACTTTTGATTGATCAGTTTTGAAACACTCTGTCTGTAGAAAATGCAACTGGACATTCGTAGCGCTAAGTGGGTAATAGTGGAAAAAAGAATATGTTCAAATATAAACTACACAGAAGCATTGTATGAAACTTCTTTCTGTTCTGTGCATTCAACTAACACAGTTGAACCTTACTTTTGATTGAACCGTTCTGAAACACTCTTTCTGTAGAAACTGCAATTGGACATTCTGAGCGCTAAGAGGCCTATATTGGGAAAAAGAATGTCTACAAATAAAAACTACACAGAAGAATTGTGTGAAACTTCCTTCTGTTCTGTTTGTTCAACTAAAAGAGTTGAACCTTAGTTTGATTGAGCCGTTCTGAAACACTCTTTCTGTAGAAAATGCAAGTGGAGATTCGGAGCGCTAAGAGGGTTATAGTGGAAAAAGGAATGTCTCCAAATATAAACTACACAGAATCATTCTGTGAAACTTCTTTCTGATCTGTGCATTCAGCTAACAGAGTTAAACCATACTTTTGATTGATCAGATCTGAAAACTCTTTCTGTAGAAAATGCAACTGGACATTTGAGCACTAAGAGAGTAGTAGTGGAAAAAGGAATATATTCAAATATAAACTACACAGAAGCATTCTGTGAAACTTCTTTCTGATCTGAGCATTCAGCTAACAGAGTTAAACCATACTTTTGATTGAGCAGTTTTGAAACACTCTGTCTGTAGAAAATGCAACTGGACATTCGTAGCGCTAAGTGGGTAATAGTGGAAAAAAGAATATGTTCAAATATAAACTACACAGAAGCATTGTATGAAACTTCTTTCTGTTCTGTGCATTCAACTAACAGAGTTGAACCTTACTTTTGATTGAGCCGTTCTGAAACACTCTTTCTGTAGAAACTGCAATTGGACATTCTGAGCGCTAAGAGGCCTATATTGGGAAAAAGAATGTCTACAAATAAAAACTACACAGAAGAATTGTGTGAAACTTCCTTCTGTTCTGTTTGTTCAACTAAAAGAGTTGAACCTTAGTTTGATTGAGCCGTTCTGAAACACTCTTTCTGTAGAAAATGCAAGTGGAGATTCGGAGCGCTAAGAGGGTTATAGTGGAAAAAGGAATGTCTCCAAATATAAACTACACAGAATCATTCTGTGAAACTTCTTTCTGATCTGTGCATTCAGCTAACAGAGTTAAACCATACTTTTGATTGATCAGATCTGAAAACTCTTTCTGTAGAAAATGCAACTGGACATTTGAGCACTAAGAGAGTAGTAGTGGAAAAAGGAATATATTCAAATATAAACTACACAGAAGCATTCTGTGAAACTTCTTTCTGATCTGAGCATTCAGCTAACAGCGTTAAACCATACTTTTGATTGAGCAGTTTTGAAACACTCTGTCTGTAGAAAATGCAACTGGACATTCGTAGCGCTAAGTGGGTAATAGTGGAAAAAAGAATATGTTCAAATATAAACTACACAGAAGCATTGTATGAAACTTCTTTCTGTTCTGTGCATTCAACTAACAGAGTTGAACCTTACTTTTGATTGAGCCTTTCTGAAACACTCTTTCTGTAGAAACTGCAATTGGACATTCTGAGCGCTAAGAGGCCTCTATTGGGAAAAATAATATCTTCAAATAAAAACTACACAGAAGCATTGTGTGAAACTTATTTCTGATATGTTCATTAAGCTAACAGAGTTAAACCATACTTTTGATTGCGCAGTTCTGAACACTCTTTCTGTAGAAAATGCAAGTGGACATTCGGAGCGCTAAGAGGGTAATAGTGGAAAAATTAATATATTCAAATATAAACTACACAGTAGCATTCTGTGAAAATTCTTTCTGTTCTGTGCATTCAACTAACAGAGTTGAACCTTACTTTTGATTGAGCCGTTCTGAAACACTCTTTCTGTAGAAACTGCAATTGGACATGCTAAGCGCTAAGAGGCCTACATTGGGAAAAAGAATATCTTCAAATAAAAACTACACAGATGCATTCTGTGAAACTTATTTCTGATCTGTAAATTCAGTTAACAGAGATAAAACATATTTTTGATTGAGCAGTTATGAAACACTCTTTTTGTAGAAAATGCAAGTGGAGATTCGGAGCGCTAATTGGGTAATAGTGGAAAAAGGAATGTCTTCAAATATAAACTACACAGAATCATTCGGTGAAACTTCTTTCTGATCTGTGCATTCAGCTAACAGAGTTAAACCATACTTTTGATTGAGCAGATCTGAACACTCTTTCTGTAGAAAATGCAACTGGACATTTGGAGCGCTAAGAGCGTAGTAGTGGAAAAAGGAATATACTCAAATATAAACTACACAGAAGCATTCTGTGAAACTTCTTTCTGATCTGAGCATTCAGCTAACAGAGTTAAACCATACTTTTGATTGAGCAGTTTTGAAACTCTCTGTCTGTAGAAAATGCAACTGGACATTCGTAGCGCTAAGTGGGTAATAGTGGAAAAAAGAATATGTTCAAATATAAACTACACAGAAGCATTGTATGAAACTTCTTTCTGTTCTGTGCATTCAACTAACAGAGTTGAACCTTACTTTTGATTGAGCCGTTCTGAAACACTCTTTCTGTAGAAACTGCAATTGGACATTCTGAGCGCTAAGAGGCCTATATTGGGAAAAAGAATGTCTACAAATAAAAACTACACAGAAGAATTGTGTGAAACTTCTTTCTGTTCTGTTTGTTCAACTAAAAGAGTTGAACCTTAGTTTTGATTGAGCCGTTCTGAAACACTCTTTCTGTAGAAAATGCAAGTGGAGATTCGGAGCGCTAAGAGGGTAATAGTGGAAAAAGGAATGTCTCCAAATATAAACTACACAGAATCATTCTGTGAAACTTCTTTCTGATCTGTGCATTCAGCTAACAGAGTTAAACCATACTTTTGATTGAGCAGATCTGAACACTCTTTCTGTAGAAAATGCAACTGGACATTTGGAGCGCTAAGAGAGTAGTAGTGGAAAAAGGAATATATTCAAATATAAACTACACAGAAGCATTCTGTGAAACTTCTTTCTGATCTGAGCATTCAGCTAACAGAGTTAAACCATACTTTTGATTGAGCAGTTTTGAAACACTCTGTCTGTAGAAAATGCAACTGGACATTCGTAGCGCTAAGTGGGTAATAGTGGAAAAAAGAATATGTTCAAATATAAACTACACAGAAGCATTGTATGAAACTTCTTTCTGTTCTGTGCATTCAACTAACAGAGTTGAACCTGACTTTTGATTGAGCCTTTCTGAAACACTCTTTCTGTAGAAACTGCAATTGGAAATTCTGAGCGCTAAGAGGCCTATATTGGGAAAAATAATAACTTCAATAAAAACTACACAGAAGCATTGTGTGAAACTTATTTCTGATATGTTCATTAAGCTAACAGAGTTAATCCATACTTTTGATTGCGCAGTTCTGAACACTCTTTCTGTAGAAAATGCAAGTGGACATTCGGAGGGCTAAGAGGGTAATAGTGGAAAAAGGAATATATTCAAATATAAACTACACAGTAGCACTCTGTGAAAATTCTTTCTGTTCTGTGCATTCAACTAACAGAGTTGAACCTTACTTTTGATTGAGCCGTTCTGAAACACTCTTTCTGTAGAAACTGCAATTGGACATGCTAAGCGCTAAGAGGCCTACATTGGGAAAAAGAATATCTTCAAATAAAAACTACACAGATGCATTCTGTGAAACTTATTTCTGATCTGTAAATTCAGTTAAAAGAGATAAAACATATTTTTGATTGAGCAGTTATGAAACACACTTTTTGTAGAAAATGCAAGTGGAGATTCGGAGCGCTAAGAGGTTAATAGTGGAAAAAGGAATGTCTTCAAATATAAACTACACAGAATCATTCGGTGAAACTTCTTTCTGATCTGTGCATTCAGCTAACAGAGTTAAACCATACTTTTGATTGAGTAGTTTTGAAACACTCTGTCTGTAGAAAATGCAACTGGACATTCGTAGCGCTAAGTGGGTAATAGTGGAAAAAAGAATATGTTCAAATATAAACTACACAGAAGCATTGTATGAAACTTCTTTCTGTTCTGTGCATTCAACTAACAGAGTTGAACCTTACTTTTGATTGAGCCGTTCTGAAACACTCTTTCTGTAGAAACTGTAATTGGACATTCTGAGTGCTAGGAGGCCTATTTTGGGAAAAAGAATGTCTACAAATAAAAACTACACAGAAGAATTGTGTGAAACTTCCTTCTGTTCTGTTTGTTCAACTAAAAGAGTTGAACCTTAGTTTTGATTGAGCCGTTCTGAAACACTCTTTCTGTAGAAAATGCAAGTGGAGATTCGGAGCGCTAAGAGGGTAATAGTGGAAAAAGGAATGTCTCCAAATATAAACTACAGAGAATCATTCTGTGAAACTTCTTTCTGATCTGCGCATTCAGCTAACAGAGTTAAAACATACTTTTGATTGAGCAGATCTGAACACTCTTTCTGTAGAAAATGCAACTGGACATTTGGAGCGCTAAGAGAGTAGTAGTGGAAAAAGGAATATATTCAAATATAAACTACACAGAAGCATTCTGTGAAACTTCTTTCTGATCTGAGCATTCAGCTAACAGAGTTAAACCATACTTTTGATTGAGCAGTTTTGAAACACTCTGTCTGTAGAAAATGCAACTGGACATTCGTAGCGCTAAGTGGGTAATAGTGGAAAAAAGAATATGTTCAAATATAAACTACACAGAAGCATTGTATGAAACTTCTTTCTATTCTGTGCATTCAACTAACAGAGTTGAACCTTACTTTTGATTGAGCCTTTCTGAAACACTCTTTCTGTAGAAACTGCAATTGGACATTCTGAGCGCTAAGAGGCCTCTATTGGGAAAAATAATATCTTCAAATAAAAACTACACAGAAGCATTGTGTGAAACTTATTTCTGATATGTTCATTAAGCTAACAGAGTTAAACCATACTTTTGATTGCGCAGTTCTGAACACTCTTTCTGTAGAAAATGCAAGTGGACATTCGGATCGCTAAGAGGTTAATAGTGGAAAAAGGAATATATTCAAATATAAACTACACAGTAGCATTCTGTGAAAATTCTTTCTGTTCTGTGCATTCAACTAACAGAGTTGAACCTTACTTTTGATTGAGCCGTTCTGAAACACTCTTTCTGTAGAAACTGCAATTGGACATGCTAAGCGCTAAGAGGCCTACATTGGGAAAAAGAATATCTTCAAATAAAAACTACACAGATGCATTCTGTGAAACTTATTTCTGATCTGTAAATTCAGTTAACAGAGATAAAACATATTTTTGATTGAGCAGTTATGAAACACTCTTTTTGTAGAAAATGCAAGTGGAGATTCGGAGCGCTAAGAGGGTAATAGTGGAAAAAGGAATGTCTTCAAATATAAACTACACAGAATCATTCGGTGAAACTTCTTTCTGATCTGTGCATTCAGCTAACAGAGTTAAACCATACTTTTGATTGAGCAGATCTGAACACTCTTTCTGTAGAAAATGCAACTGGACATTTGGAGCGCTAAGAGCGTAGTAGTGGAAAAAGGAATATATTCAAATATAAACTACACAGAAGCATTCTGTGAAACTTGTTTCTGATCTGAGCATTCAGCTAAAAGAGTTAAACCATACTTTTGATTGAGCAGTTTTGAAAAACTCTGTCTGTAGAAAATGCAACTGGACATTCGTAGCGCTAAGTGGGTAATAGTGGAAAAAAGAATATGTTCAAATATAAACTACACAGAAGCATTGTATGAAACTTCTTTCTGTTCTGTGCATTCAACTAACAGAGTTGAACCTTACTTTTGATTGAGCCGTTCTGAAACACTCTTTCTGTAGAAACTGCAATTGGACATTCTGAGCGCTAAGAGGCCTATATTGGGAAAAAGAATGTCTACAAATAAAAACTACACAGAAGAATTTTGTGAAACTTCTTTCTGTTCTCTTTGTTCAACTAAAAGATTTGAAACTTAGTTTTGATTGAGCCGTTCTGAAACACTCTTTCTGT